>NC_134831.1:45992074-46076898 GCF_004210375.1 Tachypleus tridentatus | reverse complement strand
ATAATCACTTAATGGAGTGATTGGTGTTTAAGGCCTTGTCTGTTATTTGTTTGTGGTCACCCCGTGGTCACTGCTGTGTCGAGGTGAGCACAATTGTTTCGAAAATATATAAAATAGAAATATTTAAAAACAGATAATTTCACATTTCATTCGTTTAAAAATAGCATTTAACTCTTTTTATTTCAATAGCTATAAAGTACCATATATGTTAACGTCCATAGCTAACCTACAACAGTAATACAAGAAAAGTTAGGTCTTCAAATTGTTTTAATTCTTGAATTCACTATACTTGTATAAACTGTTTTGAGAAGGGTATCGAAAATTATTCCGCTTGGAATCTAAGCTTTGTATGTATCACTCCACGTCACGATTCATTTCTAAAGATAGGAGATGTTATGAAAGCCAAAATGCATTTATCCAGACACAATAGTTATAATATTGTCTGTCCGTTGCGATTTTAGTGACGGGGTTGAAAGGGGGCCATGATGGGGACGTCGTGAAACTTTATAACTGTATAAGTGTAATCTTATAAATTAATAAATCAAGAAATATTTTCCCCATTTTTTATGTCTATATTTCATTTTCTACTTCAAGTACATAGACTAACAACAATATAAGGTTATAATTCTGTTGCTAAGCATCATATTTTGAGAGACATTTTGGATCGTGGTACTATCAACTTGCTTTTTCTACATATTAGTTGTTCAATCTATTTCATGTTTATCTCTCACTGGCCAAACAGTATGTCTGCGGACATGCAAGCTAACAAACTGGTTTTGATACCATTTGGTGGCTGAGAACAAATAACCAATTGTGTAGATTAGTGCGTAATTCAAACAACTACAACAACAACCAGCTGATTTCTAATAATTACTATTGTGTAAATACGTCACGAATATATTTTATGAATGCCATTTATTTTGGTTTATTCACAATGGAATTTACTGACGTTAGACTGCCTTAAGTACTTGTTCTCTGCCTCTATGTTGGTGAAACTTGATTTCGCAAAAAAAATTATTTTTGAAGTTAGATATGACAATTGAGAAAAGGATATACAACGGGGTGGCGATATTGGTAAGTGCCCTAACATATTTTGACCTGCGGTATGCTCTTCTACGTGGAACTATCACTGTTGTGTAGACGTGGTTTCACTTTCTTTTCTTATGCACTTTTGAATAATCCCGTAAATCTATAATAAAATGGATTTTCTGGTTATGCAAATACATATCTTTCCATTAATAACCAGATAATATATTGTTCATACAATACGTTTCTAAACTTACAAAATGATATAACATTTAACTTGACTATTTCAAAAGATACGCCACAAAATAAATTAACATTTTTTTCTTCACAGTTGTTTCCGAACAATAAAGGCTTCGTGACAGGGATAGTTGCTTCAGGGTTAGCTGTAACTCCGATCTTTATTAATAGTGTGCAGACATTCTTTGTGAACCCCAATAATCTCCAACCTGCTTCTGATGGGTAAGTTACAAATTTCTGTAAACTTTCGTGAAGTTTTTATATATAAAACAGAGACTACTAGTTTTAGTAAACCACTAGTTTACTTTTTACTCAAAATCATCAATACCCTTACATCCTTTTTATTTTAACAGTTATTTTTTTCACTGTACAAGTCACAAATATTCAAAATATTTTGAAAGAAAATCATGCTATAATAGAATTCTTACTTATATGACACTAAAAAAATAATTACTGCGCGATGTCAAAAACCCCATCTTCGCAAAATCTTTACTATGTGTTCATATAGATTTGCAATAGCAAACTAATTATCCCGTTTGACTCCGTTTCTCATTACCTAGAACTTTATTTTTCTTCATTCTCAGGTGTTTGTCTTTTAAATTATATACATAAAGGAAACAAATATTCACGTTGGAAGACAACCTTTCATTAATCATGAATTTACATAACTGCCGTCTAGGGTAAGGGTACCCCAGCTAGCCGTATACAATCCACCAGATCTTACACATTATTATTTGAAATCATTATTAATTATTTTTTTCTAATATATTTACAACATATTCAAAGGGTTATATGTCATAGATTGTTCTTTCATTACATTCATGAAATTTAGAAATATTAAATCCTAGTTGTTAAAACAATGTGAATGACATTTTAGATACCAAGCCGGAGCAAAATATTCGAAAAACAAAGATATTGTATTACATCAGGAATTGAAGCTATAATTTACCCATGAGTTTTATTTATTAGATTTGTGTGTTGATTACATTGTTTGTAGTTAAACATAAAGCTACACCTTAGACTATCTGTATTGTCGAATCCTAGTTTCTAATCTTACAAATAAGTCCGCGTTAAGTGGAGTGATGCTGTTCAAACTCATCACTGTAGTATTAAATTAATTCTTACGTCAGTTTATTTTTTATTAACAAGTAAATGTTCAACATTCTTTCAGATACTTTTACAACGATGAAATTATAGAAAGTGTTCCTGCTTTGTTTTTGATAACGGCATGTTTTACTGGTGGCATTCTACTGATTGGTTTACTCATGTATAAAGAATTACCACAAGAATTAAAACAGGTTAGAGGTGTATTAATTAAACAGTTTATTAAAGGAACTTTAGGTTTAAAAGCAAATCTTCATTATATGATATGAAAAAGTCCGACTTATTTACTAGTGGATGTTTTCGTTAAGCGAGCTGGGAATCTTTTAATTCTGAATAGTAAGGTTTCTGTGGACGTATGTTAAATTGCAACCAAATTATAAAAAATAATTCAGTTTCAACCAGATGTATTAAACCTCTGGAGATATATCTTCTTAAAGCTCTAAAATGCTCCGTTAAACTTCTGCTTGTGTTTCATGTTGATCACATAATTAATACAAATCTAGATGATTTATAAACGTGAGTTGTTTGTAAGATAAGTAACTCCTCATTAAACCCAAACATGGCAGTAAAAGAACTTTTTGGAAATGAGAATAAGAGTTTTATAGATTATTAATAAGTACCATTACTCTACGTGTTCCAGGTATGTTTGTTTAATATAATAATACCTATTTTTACATCCTTCTTCAGTATTTAAGAATCTTCTGTTAACAATAGTGTTACTACGTATTTCTGAAGAAATTTTTGCCTACGTGAACCGAAGCTGTTTGGTCAGATGTTTATACTAATATAGAGAACGTTGGTGGAATTAAATTTTCATCTAAAGAGGTTTAATACCAACGAAATGTAGTGTTGTTTCGAAAAACAACTTTAGTAAAACGAAGGCTTAATCAGTTAATTTAAAAGAGTAGAAAATTTGGAACTTCTGTTTTCCATTATATTGTATTGTCAGTTTCTACACATACAGAACAACTGTTTTCATATTTCTAATCCAGGAAGAAACAGTATCCACTGAACTAACACTTATGTGCAAAACGTCAAGTCATTCGTACATAAAAGAATCAAGTACAAAAACTCTGGATTATAGAAAAACAATAAATAATGATAAACTATCAACGTCATTGAAAGAAACTCCAGCCAATGCGAACGCTGACGACCAACAACCGTACAGAAATAATGAAGCTGAACTTCAAGTGTTACCAACAGAAGCTCTTAAAATGAAAGAATTTTATCTTTTGTCAATAGTTTGTATGTGCTCATATTATCCATATATGTTTGTGAATGTTTTTTACAAGGTAAGTAGTATCTGTAATTTTTACTACCGTAAATAAAATTAACCTTTAAAAATATTAATTATATTTTCATTATACACCGTCTTGATGTGCGACATGAAATAAACTCAGCATGCAACCACTGAGTGCAGTTTTCTAACCTTATATAAAATAAGCAGAAATTATATTTAGAAACTAAGTAACAACTCCAGGACTGTGTTTAAACAATCTAACCGGTGTGATCAGAGAAAGATTTTTTTATTTGTAAATTACTTTCTTACTGTTTTTCAGACATATGGACAGACGTTTATAGAAGACGATACATTTCTATCTATCGTTGGTTCTGTAGCTGGAGCTGTTCATGCTCTCAGCCGGGTGACTGTGGGCTTAATTCAGGACCAAATATCTTACAAGGTAAAAACGTGTAAAGGGAAGTGATTGAAATTATGTTGCGATTAAAAATTATTAAAATAATATTTGTTGTGTTAAATGTATAAAATCTTTATGGTTAACCAGTAAGAGAGAGAGTTTAGAACAATGAAACTTGTGTCTGTGCTCTGCCGCATAACAACATAGTCCATTCTTTGCTTTCTACATAAATCGAAAATATATCAGTGTAATAATACTCAGAGATAAAAGATATTGAAAATAACGTTGAAAAAAAAATCTGTTTTGAAAAATGTTTAAAAAAAAAACATTAACACAAAGAAAATAATTATACGAATACTTTCAGATTGCTCACCTAAACAGTCGATTTGATAAGTACTCTCACATACGTTTTCCTCACAAAATTAAAAAGATAATAAACATGAACTTAATTCAAACTCTGGACCGAATAATGTATACTTATAATAAGAACATGTCTCTGGATTAAAAATTAAGATTTTTCTCCTTCTTTACAGCTGTTGTTTAATGTTTCTTGTATTTTAAATTCCTGTTTTATCTTTAATCACTTTAAGTTATGATATATTTCATCTTTAGTTAACGAGTCTTCTGTTGCTGGGAGTACAGACAGTATTACTGTTCACTATGGTAGCGACAACTCTTGAAGGAAAAGTTATGTACATAATCTGGATTTGTGGGCTCCATTTTACATTTCCTCTTGTTTTTGTCTGTATTCCGGCTGCTGTTGCTGAAATTTTTGGATCGAAATACACTGCTGAAATTTTCGGAATTGTAATGTTTACATCAGTAAGTATTCAACATCATATCAATTTTTTTTACAAAACAAAACTAAATAAATATTTCTATAAAGAAATTATTGAACTATATATAGTCAAGTTTTTTGAAGACCAACCCTCTTTCTGAAAGTGTAATTACCTTAAAACCACGTTATCTTCTTGATTTGAAATTATCAGAAATAAAGTTGATATATTTCTACAATACATTAGGTGAACATATCGAGTTTTAACTAATAATTCATGACTTTTTTATTTCAGACGGCTTCCTTCTTTCTCTGGTCCTTATTGATCCATCGTATTATTTCTTCGTTGGGATGGTTTGCTACATTTTGTGTGACAGCGACAGTTTCTTTCACAGGTCAGGATGATTTCGTTTTAGTTTAGAAACAAGAAGTGTTCTATTTTACTGTGTTTTAAAGATCAGCGTTTATTTTTTTTATCATTCGTTTCCTTGAAAAAAAATAAAACTAAATAAATGCCTGATTCATAACGCAAATTAAGTACCATATTTTGTTGATAAATAAAACAGTCTCAATCTGAAACACTTAAGAGCAGTTTTTGTTTGTTTTTTGAATTTCACACAAAGCTACTCGAGAGATATCTCTGCTAGCCATCCCTAATTTAGCAGTGTAAGAGGGAAGGAAGCTAGTCATCACCACCCATCGCCAACCCTTGTGCTACTCTTTTACCAACGAATAGTGGGATTGAGCGTCACATTATAACGCCCCCCATGGATGAAAGGGCGAACACGTTTGGCGCGACGAGAATGCGAACCCGCGACCATCAGATTATGAGTCGCACGCCTTAACACGCTTGGCCATGCCGGGCTTCACACAAGAGCATGGAAAACCTTTATATTATTTGTATTCCACCTGGTCTAACAAGTTCCGCTATTAAGTGAAATGCATCATTAGTAATGGATGAATTATTATACACTCGTCTTTTTGGATAAAGCGTAAGGGAGCAAAAAGTTATTTTTAATAGATTAGATTAAGCGTAGTAGTGTTTTTTTTTTAACAATGCAATAATGAAAATTAATATATGTTACTTAATTTATGGATTACAGTTATTTCCACATATTGGCTGTGAGATTGATATACATTTATCATGTCATATAAATTACGGTGAAATATTTTATAAATTAATGAACATATATTATGTGATTGCCTTATGATAAATAATTTATACTTTTATTATCATATACCTGTATGTTTGTTTCTCCTTTTCTTAGGGATACTTGTGACAATATTTTTCCCTGAAATACAACGTACTAACCATTAATATCAAGAAATTTTGAGAGACAATGCGAGGGTACTAGTTAAGGATCTTTTGAGCTTAATTTTTTCTTAATACTTGTTAATTTGTACATGCTTTTTTAAAACTGTAACATCACCTTAGCCTTCAATTCCTTTGTAATCAATATATAATAAAGTATAGTAATGTTTGTTCATCTGTAGCTGCTTTGATAAAGATTCCTTTGACCCACCTAAAAGTATAGTAGCACAGAGATATTCATTAGCTGTCTTATGTTAATGGCTCATTGATAATTGACATATACTTTGACGTCTTCAGTAACATAGTAAAATAATGTAAACTGGAGTACAGATGTATTTGTACAGTTAATCAGGGCTTTTGTTTAGTAATGTGTTTAGAATTTGATGAGATCATAGGATAAAACATTGAAAAATAAAATATTTTTTTCTGGATACCAACTGTTTCTCTTTTCTAAGTATATACAAGTATTATCATTATATATCATATAAAAACAGTGCTATGAATGTTTTGAAAGCTTATGTTTTAAAGGTGTTTATTTCACTTTATTTATAACATGTCTTTTAGAAAATTTGCAGAAAAAACTGAATAAACTCTAAGTCAAAAAGTATACATGCATTAAAAACTTGCTAATGCTCAAAATTGTTTTTATTTCTTTTGTGATTATTATCTCAAAGAATTATCTTCTGTTTTACGATATTTTCGAAAAGAAAATATAATCCGAGAATTCTGTGGGCAAAAATATTTATGTAAAGATTTTCTATTCTTTAAACAAATAGTTGAACATTGTGTTATATAAATTATTATTTTTAACATATCAGTTATATACGATGTATTTTGACGAATGTTTAATTAATATTTAACAGTTACTTTTAAATAAATGATTTAGACACTAAAACTCGATACAACAATATATGTATATTTTCAAATGTTATTTGCTCACACTTATACCAATAACTATATACTACTATATACCAATATAGCAATTTCAAATCATTTAGATTTTAGAACAAAAGCTGCTAACTTACTTTTCTGTAGTTCTTACAAATCACATTGTTTAAATTATTAACTGTTTATTAATTATATAATAAATTCGTTACTATAACTTATTTATACAGATTGCAGAAAATTGTGTCCTTTATTAATGATGGTTACTAAAACAGAAAGACTAGGCTACATAGAGCGGGATAGTATATTATAAGTAGGGTTATTTAAAAGGAATTTTATTCACACAGTGAATATTTGTTTACGAAGGACATTCAGAATAATGAAAAAACTGGCATAACCGGGTGCTCGTGGTCGGTTTTTTTGCTTGTGTCGGCTTGACTTTTTCTCGCGAGTTCAGTATCTACTATCCCAGGTGGTTTACTCTTTTTTATAATAATTTTAATTTTTTTTACAGAATATTTTTTTTTTCGGGTGGCTTCACCAATATCCCATATTTATGAGCGGGGCGAAGAGAAAGTTCATCTTTCTCAGCACCCCTGATTATCTCTCTCCCTTCTGGAGATAGAGAACTTCAAACCAAAATTTCTGTCAGTTTTGTTGTTGTTCTGTGTGTGTGATTCATTTTACTTTGATTTTTGATTTCCTGCGTATATCGCCGAGTAAGTAACAAGTGCTGTTCTCTCTGTTATCATTGCTGTTGATGATGCCAAGACATGACACGCCATGACACCACCGGTAATCGTCGACGGCCTACTGCCTAATCTCAGGCCGCTTCAAATAGCCATGTTCATAGCCCAAGCCAAGGACTCGAATCCTCTGCCGAAGCGGTATTTTTATCCAGCCCTCTACACCGGTGGATTACGTATACTTATTTCAACCATGGAATATTATATTCAACATCAGTTGTTCCCCCACCAAAAGTTCTGTTAGCCTCTTCTCTGTGTTCCTTAGAGGCGTCTACCCAAGCATCGAACCCGAATAAATCAAATAGGCTATTGAAAGTCATACCCAAACCAAGCTACATGCAATTCATCGTATATTTTCTAAACATACCAATCGGCTCACCTACTTCATCAAGATAATAACAACTTCAAAGCATAATGCTGACTGCATCTTGCGCAACGGGTTTTTCTACCATATTTTTCATTTCAGCGCCGAACGACCACGTCGCCGCTTCATCCACCAGCAGCCATACAACACTTCCGGAAGAAATAGGCAACCTATAGGCGACATTCAGCAGTTAATTAGGACAAACATCCTCTTCCAGCTTTACATTGACGCTCTCAACCTCCATTACCTCAAGCCAGACACAAACCTTGCGAACAAAGACTACAAACGCATCAGATCAAACTGTCCTCAACATTACAAACACTCAGAAGGTACAAATTAAGACTACAAGAAGACAAAATTAGTCCAGACAACCGAAGAAAAACAAAACGCCCAGGGAGCGAAACCTATGTATCACTTCTATGCTCTTCATGCGCTAGTGCTCGTATTCCACTACCCGAAGTCCAGGCGTACTCTCCACCTCCTACTAACCCATGGCATCAGACTTCTGAATCTTCTCCAGGATTCTATCCTCTATCGTGGTTCAAATAAAAGTTACGACATTAACCAGACCTTCATTCTTCACGCAGGTGTGACCATCAGATCAACGAGCCTCCATTACCTGCAGTCCAGCCGAACAGGAAGGCGGACTCATCACCTCCCACTAACTCCTTCTTTCTGAATAAATTTGCAAGATGTTACAGTGAAATAGCCCCATACTTCAGTTGGAAGTATGACTCAGACCTTCCTTCTTCCTGAAGTCAAGTTCGAGTACAAGAGTATTTAGAAATGCATGTAAGGAACATTGTTAAAAATATATTGCGAAATTCCTACCTATTTCCCAAAATGTGTAGATTTTCGAGTACAAGAGACACTAATTTATGTTTTAAAAAAGTACTAACGTTTGTATCTTCAGGTATTTTTCACCTAACTGAAATTCCCTAGAACAACTCCCATAAAGCTTATAAGATAACCAACGCATCACAGAGTGACAATGTCATATTGTTGGTTTGCTACAGTTAGCATACGACAAACTTCGGAAGCTATAACTTAGTAACGATTATTAGGATAACTGCACTTGGAAAACCAAGTGTATGGAAACGTCTTTTTCCAGTTCTCTCTTCAGGGTAAAATTACTCATGAGACTACTGAGCATAAGGTGGCTCAACATTTTTGTACTGTATCGTTCACGTCACTGCCGCCAATCGAACTCTGAATCTGTCAAATACCAGTGATTCAATAACGATAATAAGGGCTTTTATTTGTAATGAACAATTTTATATATTACAAAATACCTTTGATAAGAACAGAATGCCTTTAGATTCAGGCATTTCCTATTAAACAGGTACTAAAATCATTCTATGGCATTTCAAAAACAGTTATTTTAAATGAAAACTATGGACACTAAACAATAAAGTCTAGAATGTAATGTATATGAGATGGGGTTTCTGGTACATGGGAAATGGCCTGTTCGAGAGGTTGAGAGACTTATTCATGGAACTGACTGGCTTCTTCTAGGGCATAAAAAGCTTTTCCTAGGAGTGGGTCGTGCTTCTCCATGGAAGTGGCATGCCAGTTGGTTGTTTGGCTTTGCTATTTAACTTTTAAATTAAAAATAAATACAAATTACACGAATAGAAAGCGGATGCATATACCCACATTATTTAATTACAGTTTTTAAAGGAAACTTACATATATACACTTATTTTCCCACAAAACACTTTCTCCGTCTATTTAGCGGCACGGCATGGCTAGTTGGTTAGGGCAGTCGACATGTAATCTGAGAGTCGTAGGTTCGAATCGCCGTCACACCAAACATGCTCGAAATTTAAGCTGTAAACCATTGAAGTATGTAGGTCAATCCCACGATTAGTTGGTAGAAGAGTAGCCCCAGATTTGGCTGTAGATGGTGGTGACCAGCTGCCTTCCCTCCAGTTCTTACATTGCTAAATTATTGACCGATTACGCTTATGTAGCTTTGACCTAAGAAGGTGAAAACGTTATCCTGTACTTGATTTTAATACCTATACCAGCCGTCTTCAGGATACATTTTTACTTCAAGAAAGTTTCTCGTCCTCATGAAAAACTATATTATTAATAGCTATATCAACTGTCACTATCTTATATTCGCTTCAAATGGATTCCTTAATATCAAAAACAATAATGTTGCAAATCTTTCTAATTATTCATAATACTAACTGAAACTTAACATTGTGATGTATTTTAATCGTCATTTCTTCATGCTCATAATCAGTATATAACTAAACAATTAAAACTGACGAAAAGACTCTTCAAGATTTTGTGTAAGTGTAATTCTACAAAAATGCATATTCTTACTGAGAAAAAAGTTAGGGCACCCCCACATTCATTCTCACTTAAAATGGCTTAACTCACACACAGGTGTATCACACCAGGTGCACATGATTAGAAGATCGTTACTCAGCATTTGGATTGAGGCTTGCCCTATTTTAACCTCAGACATTTAGTTTGGTGTGCTCCTGACTGTTGAAATGAGAGTGAGCACCAGGGTGAGAGCAAAAGAGTTGTCTGAGGTCTTCGAAAAGAAAATTGTAGCAGCTTATGAGTCTGGTAATGGATTTAAAAAGATCCCAAAAGCTTTCGAAATCAACCATTCCACTGTCCGGAAAATAGTCAAGAAGTGGAGGGCTTTCAAAACAACTGCCAACATGGCCAGGTCTGGTTGTCCAAGCAAGTTCATCCCGAGAGAAGACCGCAAGATACTAAAAGAGGTCTCCAAACACCCTAACATGTCATCACGGGACCTACAGCAGGCTCTGGCTACTGTTGATGTGAAAGTGCATGCCTCTACAATCAGAAAGAGACTGCACAAGTTTAACTTGCATAGGAGTTGTGCAATGTGGAAACCTTTGCTCTCTTAAAAAAAACATCAAGGCCAGACTGAAGTTTGCAAAACAGAATGTAGACAAAGACCAGGAGTATTGGAATAAAATTGAATTATTTGAACACCAGAACAGATGACATGTTTGGCGTAAACCAAATACAGCATTCCAGGAAAAGAACCTCATACAAACTGTAAAGCAAGAAGATGGAAGTGTCATGGTTTGGGGCTGCTTTGCTGCAGCAGGACCTGGACAGCTCACAATCATAGAATCCACCATGAATTCTTCTGTGTATCAGAGAGTGCTTGAGGATCACTTGAGACCATTTGTACGAAAATTAAAGCTGAAGCGGAACTCGACCCTGCAACACGACAGTGACCCGAAACATACCAGTAAATCCACCACGGACTGGCTGAAAACCAGGAAATGGAGATTCCTGGAATGGCCGTGTCAACGCCCAGATCCTAATCCCATTTACATGCTGTGAAGTGACTTGAAACGGCTTTGTATATGCAAGAAACCCCTCAAACATCTTACAGCTGAAAGAATTCTGCATTGAGGAGTGGGGCAATCTTTCTTCAGACCGACGTCAGAGACTGGTAAATGGCTACAAGAAGCGTCTCACTGCAGTTACTTCAGCCAGAGGTGGTAACACTAGCGTTTAGGGGTAGGTTGTCCTAACCCTTCCTCAAGTAGAATATGCATTTGTATAGAATTACATTTACAGAAGATCTTGAAAAGAATTTTCATCACTTTTAATTGTTTAGTTATATTCCTATAATCTTTCAGTGTTGTTAAAATTGAGATTAAATATTTATATATCCAAAATGTTACAAAAATATACAGGCTTTCATAGGGTGTCCTAACGTTTTCACATGACTGTATGTAGTGCCATGTGTTTATTGGCTGACGACTCAAATTGACATGCACTTCAGATATAATTTCAATGTTGTCTCTCCGTTGAAGATATCTGTTTACGCCAAGCTGACTCAGTATGAACTACATTCCACTTAGATTTGTACACTGTGAAGACATTGTAGATATTTCTTGTGTTTTTGTAATAAACCACACAACTATACAATGGGATATCTGTGCTCTGCCTACCACGAGGAAACTTAATTTCAAGAGTTTTAAGTCCATAGACATACCGCTATGACACAGGAGGACATTGTGGATATTAACAATAACGACTGTATACCATGCATTGTAATAACAAGAAATTTAGACTATGAAAATGTCAAATAGCAAGCGTGAATATACATTTAATAACTAGTCAAATATTTTTACGTGAATTATGTATACCATACATTTTCTGTAAATATGATGAATATTTATTCCAACTATGTTTACAAATCTATCTTATCAACATTTGTTATAAGCTATACACCAAGCATAAACCATCAATAGAACAACAGACAGCTTATTTGTACTTACCAAAATGTAAACTGTGGAACATACGTCAACTAAAAAGAATCTTATTGATTCAATGTAACAAAGACAACACATAAAAGGTACGGAGAGAACTTTGTCATTCGTTCTGTCAGTTTTATGTTCATATTAACGACTGTCGTTTTTCATATAGTTATGGTGGAAGAAAGAAAAGGAAATTTCACCGTAATGACAAATTTCTAATACTTTGGACATTATGAAAAAATTATTATAACACACGTACAAACAATAATTAAGATACGTCACATTTTATTTGTTACAGCTGTAGTTTCTTGTGTCCGTGTTTTTGTGTGTTCCGTATTTTTTCAGTGGTGTTGGTTCGTGTCTATGTATAAATAACGAAATTGAAAGCGAGAACTAACAAAAACGTATTTTATATCTATTTATAATGTGTTTTAGTGTAGAACAAAGGTCTGTTGTTTAGTAAAATGTATCTTTTCACGTAAAATATTTTGAACGTGTTTTCCTGTTTTATACTTGAATATAACATTTGGAGAGAAACACTGTTAATCTGTTGAAAAATATTATAATAAATAAAGTATAACGTTATTAAAGATGTTTCTTTGTCAAATACGACACTGAGTATTAACTTACTTAATACCAATAGTTTATCATTAACAATTATTATTTTCAATCATAGCTATTTCTTCAGTTATATCATAGCTATTTGTTATTTTACAGGTTGGCTATGACATTCAGTTACAGTATTTTATTAATATGTCTTCTTTTACAATATTTCAATAAAGTTCGTTAGTAACATATCATTTTTATGCATTATTTTGTTACGGGGTTATTTTCACTTCAATATGATTCCATTGAAATGGGTGTTTCATTAATATTCTTTCTACTCACTGATACCAATAAGTGTTTTTTCAGTCACGCTTACATCCATATTGATCTTACAGAACTCACACTGACATCCATAATGGTCTCACACTAGTCACACTGACAAGCATAACAGTCTTGTGCCAGACCTTTACACCCATAATAGATCCCATCGCTCACACTGACATTCACAAGTCTCACCTCAGTCACACCAGTTAGGATGGGTTGCATTAGGGATAAAATAGCAAACTTAGTTCTAAAATTCTATTCTAATGAGCAACGTATATCAGCAATTTTCTTATGTAGACGACGAAATATTAGAAGAGGGAAAACAGATGAAATACACAATGATGTGGATTATGAACTTAAAGATGTTATAGTTGTGGGCAATCCCTTGACACAGTACATGGATAGAATAGTCTTTGGGGTAAATAGAGAGAAATGAGTACCCTAGGTCACAAGTGGAAGACGTAACTGATGAGGAAGAGATATAATGAAGAAAACTGACAAATATGTAATTTTGTTGTGTACATATGAGTTAACCTTATTGGGAAGGGTAAATCATAGTAGCTAATAAATAAGTATAAGAAGTTAACAAAATCATTTCAAGATAAATACCATAAATATTTTGTGTTTGAAATACTGACAAGTATTAATTCTGAGGATAAAATATGGAGTTCGTCATCAGGGCTAAACGCTCGGCCAAAATTAATATCTAAGGACAAGCAAGTTAGCTAGTTAGACTTATGGGATCAGATCAGTGGTGGGAGGGAAGATTTTAAAATGGATGATTTACACTTAAATAGGAAAAGGTCCGGTATGTTTTAAACGGCAAGTAACTTAGCTGTAAAGGAAGATTTAAACTAGGACAAGATAATGGTGATGGCAGAGACAAACTGAACGATACAAAACTGAGTTGAGAAGGAACGTTTAGAAGAGAGAATCAGAATAAAAATAGTTATAATAATAAGCTTAACTGTTACTATGATAACACTATAAGTATAAGAAATGAGATAGAAGACTAGAGTACAGAAGAAATCGAAAACTTTTGTATAATAGGATTTCCTGAAACATAGTTGAATGCAAATCATTTTGAGAACAGAAATTTCTTTTAAATACATGGACATAGGTACTGCATATGCAGATGTCGTTAAGAATATAGATTTGATTTATCTGAAATTTTATAAAGCATTTTATAAAGTGCCACGTAAAAGGTTTATACGAAAACTTATCTTTATACGCATGGTGTTTCAGTTAACTTATTCGATAGAAAAGTGGCCTGATGGAAGAAAACAGAAGAGTTATTATAAATAGAGATCAGTGAAAGTGGATTGAAGTTCCCAAGTTTCGTACCAACCATTGCTCTTTTGATTTACATTAATAACATACATAAAGGAATGTACAATAAATTACTTAATGATGCTGATGATATTAAGATATTGAGTGCTGCTGGTTGTGAAGAGGATGCGTCTGCTTTAAAAAAGAATTTAGATTATTTAGTCAGTTGCGCAAATAAATTACAAATGCAATAAATGCAAGATAAGTGAATACCATAAACAGCGTTATGAAAATAGGATATTGGTGTTGTAGTTGATCAGTCTCTAAAACCATCAAAAGTGTGTGTTATTGCTGGAGGTAGGGGAAAAAAACATTTTAGATTATATCGACAGAAATATTGAATCCAAGTCTAAAGAAGTTTTATTTTCATTGTATAGATAACTAGTTACACCACATTTGCAGCATTGTGTTTCGTCTTGCTCTCCTTAACTTAGGAAGAATATTGAATTGTTCTAAAGAGTTTAGTGTAGGGCTACTAAACTGGTACATTAGAATGGAGGGGTTGTCATATGAGGAGAGATTAAGAGGCTAATAATTGTTTTCCTTTGACAAAAGAATAGTTAAGGGGGAATTAACTGAAGTGCTAAATATTGTAAAAGTAATTGATAATGTTAATGCATCAACATTCTACATACTTAACAGTAAGAATTATAGACTAAGTGAGACAAATATAGATTTAGGCAAGGTAGAAACAGTCATCAACTATGACAGTTTTATTTTTCAAATAGGATGGTTGGCCTTTGGAATGGGTTACCTTCGGATGTTATGGAGGTAGTTAATTTGAGCCAAATGAAAATAAAACTTGGTAGAGATATGAATGATAAGGGCTGGTTTTAAACTGCCTATTATCATTATTTAATAGTTTTAGTTTGGCTGAGAGGATGGAACAGCTCAGGTGAACCAATCAGTCCCTATTTGACCCTAAACATTATGTTACTTTTGTTTGTTTGTTTGTTTGTTTAGAATTTCGCGCAAAGCTGCACAAGGGCTATCTGCACTCGCCTTCTCTTATTTAGCAATGTAAGACCAGAGGGAAATCAGCTAGTTATCACCATCCATCGTCTCCTATGGAGCTACTCTTCTATCAACGAATAATAAGATTGACCATTACACTATAACGCTCCCATGGCTGAAAGTGCGAGCATGTTTGGTGTCACGGGGATCTAACACACAATCCTCTGATTACGAGTCGTGTACCTTAAACACCTGGCTATGCCAGACTCATTAAGTTATGTTAGCATTGTATTACAGGGTGTATGTGTGTTTCTTACAGCAAAGCCTCATCGGGCTGTTTGCTGTGTCCACTGAGGAGAATCGAACCCTAATTTTATCGTTGTAAATCTATAGACTTATCGCTGCCACAGAGAGGGACAGTGTTATAGAGGCGGAAGTGAGACAGCATATGTATGTTTCGTTATAGCAAACCCACACATTGGACTATCTGCTGAGTCCACCGTGGGGAACGCATATGTAAATGTCCATATACAAATGATATGATAATTAATAATTATTGTATAATTAACCATTTATTAGCTGAAGGCAAATGGTACGCAACTTAATAATTAATAGTTAATTTATTATTACTTGAAGGTCAGTTAATTATATAAAGTGCAAATTAATAATTACATAGTGATTATTACATTATGAATGTTAATATTGAATATACACATTTTAATTACAATTACGTCATCAACACCGCAGGGAGCGTTGTTAACACTGATCTCTTTTTAAATTTTTTTAAATTTCGCACAAAGCTACACGAAGGTTATCTGTAGTCGCCGTCCCTTATTTAGCAGTGTAAGACTACAAGGAAGGCAGCTAGTCATCACCACCCACCGCTACTCTTTAGCTACTCTTTTACTAACGAATAGTGGGATTGACCGTCACATTATAACGCCCCCACGGCTTAAAGGGTAAGCATAGTTAGTGTGAGGGGGTTGCGAACGCGCGACCCTCAGAGTACGAGTCGCACGCCTTAACACGCTTCGCCATGCAAGGCCCTTTTATATTTGTATTTACTAAGTATTAAGTATTTACATAATTTTTTTAGTATTTCATGTAATATTTTTATCTTTTAAATTTTCAAAATACAAGCAATAATATGTTTGTGTAAAGTATAAATAAATTAACTATGTTCACACTCACAAGATAAGTTATAACTTCACCCACATTTAAATTAGTTTAAAAAACTTTAATAATAATTTTTTAACCCAAAACAAGCCGATACAAAAATAAAATAAAATAAAAACACTGTACTAATTGAAAGGATCTCAAGGTACCAGCTGTGATGTGGGATATAAAAGGCATTCTGGGTTTTGGAGATAAATGCGGAAGTAAGAACAACACTGCGGTGGAGATACATTAGCTATCACTCTGCATTATATAGTGGTGGACCAGTTGGAACTTCGTATTTATAACTGAGTGTAGGCTTTAAGTTTTTACAAGAATAAATATTACTTTTTAGAGAATGATCAATAATTTTTAGAATTCTGCAAATCACTGAACTCTTTATGTCTAAAATAAATTACCAAATATGAAGGTTTGATTGGAATTTTTTTTTTCGAAACTTAATAAACCATTCACTTTTAATGAGATATTTTATAATATCTATCATGTTCAAAATAAAAAAAAACTTATTACAGTCATTAATGTTTTTATTTTGGAAAGATTAATTTCATAAATCTTTTTAAAAATTAAATAACCTACACTAGTACTGGTATGAAAATATTATCCAAATTACTACAAAATTCTGAACAATCAACCCATTTTTATTTATTATTTCCTTTATCTCTAGTTTTCTTATTTTTATGAAAAATTTATTTATAAAGAAAAATTAACAATACAATAATCATTATTGAAATTCAAATCAGTAGAGTTATTAAAATATTGGTTCAATTCACAAGGATGTAATGTTTTTTAAGTTTCGAAATGTAGAAGTTCTCTCGTTGAAGTCTATTGGTGTCTTCATTAACAATTTCTTACGTACTTATCTTAACAAAGGTAAAAAGACTGAATTAAAAAAATTATATAGAATTCATTAAATTATTTTAAACTTGAGATTTATGCAAAAGGTTTGAATTTGATCCACCTGTACAGACACGTTCAAAACTTGTTAACATTCTGTTGGGCAACCTTTATCTCTTAGACATAAATGTTTGTATAGCAGTAAAGATAATAACAGCTGAAGAAAAGATTATGTGAAAAATTAAAATTGCAAGTGTAAATAATAAAATTTGATTTCGGTTTAACAAAAGGAGGTAATCAGTTGAAAGAGCTTCCGTATACCGACACTGATTATTTCAATGTTATTAACATTCAGATACTTTTCGGGTTATGGAAATTATAAAACTCATAGTTTAAAAGAAAGTAGAATATATTATATGTTAATCACATAACAACTGCCATCTCAGGTGCTCAGGAGGCCTTTTCTCAACACTGGTAATAATTAATACGTTTAAAGGTTTCTGATGTAAAAAAGCAGTCTGTAAAATTAATTTTTTCATGTGTATCATCAAAATAAAAAAATAAATAAACAAGAGTATGTTAATAATAAAAATCTAGTGAAAAGAAAAAACAAAGTATAACATACATTAGACGAAACTTTGTGTAAATCAAACCAACTATAAAAACGAAACAAAAACGAAAGAAATAGATAGAACCCAGTCAGGGTATATCCTGATGTATTCCCGTGTTTTGTGTTATCAAGTACTCTATGTGTACTAATTTCTTCTTTTAGCAAATAAACAATTCAACTATTTTCAGATATTTCGCTCTGCTGTTTTATCTTAGAAAAAAAAGTTGTTATTCTGTGGTTTTTTAAAATATCTGCAGATCGCAACAATGCATTGTCATACCTTGTTTTTTAGTGTTATTAAGCTGAAACCGACACAATGGGCGATCTATTGTCGGCCCACCACGGGTATGAATATTTAAACACGGCGAAAGAGTGTTAATCATTCATCTATGGTTTCAAATAATTGTAAGCTCACACTCCTACATTTACAACGGTAGCCTTGTTTTCACCATATCTTCGATTCTTTTCTGAAATCTTATAGTCATAAAGAAAGATAAATTATAAAATACGTATACTCCCCATAAATCAACGGTTAGTCTGTGGACTTAAGACGATAAAAACCAGATTTTGATACTCGTGATTGCAGTGCTGGATTAAAGTGGAGTTCTGGTAATATTTTAGAATAATGATACAAATAACTAACTTTTGTTTCTATTCAAGATTCACGAATTGCAATTTCGTTACTTGGGTGGCCAATGCATTAATCGGGTACTGATGGCGGGCATAGGGTAGCTAATCTAACTCATTTTTAAGACAAGTAATATGTGAGAGGAATATGACAGTGTACGTATATTTAGATATACATAAATAGATATCTGAGTCTTACATTTCCTTCAATATCAGTAAGCTGAGCTGCAAAATATTGAAACAAGAACAGTTACGTGAAAAGTGATAAAATGGATAACAACCTGGGCTGCATGTTTGTTTCTTAGAAAGTTGGACAACTTTTATAGTTAAACAATACACAATAATTAATTAGTGTGGTTGAAAACCCGTAAACGTAAATTACCTATTTAGATATTGTTTAAAGCAGGAGTAGAATAATTTTAATAAGACCATTCATGTAATTCACACTAATACAGTATGTGAAGAATTCACTCAGCGTTATGTGTGTTACTAATCATTTATTAAGAGATAACAAGAAGTTAATTGGAAAAGAAATTCTGTATTGCAATTTAGGAAAGTTTAAATGATCCAGCAGCATTATAGAAAATATTCAAATCAATTTGTAACAACTCCAAAATTCAACTTAACTCAGTTATCAAATACAGCGGTTCAACAGCCATAACAGATTCTGACGAAGCTAACTTTTTTGCGCATACCTTGAACACACCTTTCAGATACCAAACTTCCCATCTTGACAATAATTCCAAATTGACAATAATCATTTTCACGTAGTTAATAACTTTATTGTTAATAACCAAGATATTTTTCAACCTAATTTCGTTTACTCATCTGACTAGTACACAGTTTATACTCACGATGACATATCCTGCGCCATATCTTGCGCCGAACTTATAAATCATATCTTAAAAGTTAAGAATACTGCCTCGGGTGATAATAAATTTAGAAATATTATCCTAAAAACCTCTCAGACTTATATATTCGCTACCTCACTATTTTTTGCAATAGTTGTGCACAAACATTTTGAGTCAGAGGCCCCAAACAGACTTCTCGTAACCGTTAGGGGCCACAAAAAAGAGAAGATTAAAATCGTCCCACAGTTGTTTCACACAAGATGGACATCACATTTAAGAACACACAAATAACGATTACATCAAAGAGTTTGCACATTATTCTAAGAAATGTTATGATACATCAACTGTCACAAAGTCAGTGCGATGGACGGTGCTGCACGTCATCTACGAGCTTAAAAATGTCCGGCTTGATGTTTGACCTTGAAAGACGCAAGATTGCTTCCAGATGATCATCAGTCAGCTGATTGCGAGTGTCGTTTTTGTTTTGTTTCACATGCGAAAAAGCCTGTTTGTAACAGTACGTGCTTCCAAATATTCTGGTGAGGACAAGTGCATTCTCTTTCAGATTAGCAAATGTATCAGGCAAAGTTCTGTAGGAGTCAAGCAAACTGTTTTCCCGGTAAATAGCACACAGTTCATCAGATGCCTGGAGAACAGTAAGTTTGAGCTGATATTCTGCTTACAAGTCATCCACTAACACACTGAACGGATCAGCAAAATGTTTCATCAACAATCTGAATTGGTCAAAGTCATGAAACCGTGAGTTGAAGGATTGAATCAATCTATCTAGCTTCCCAACATAAACTTGTGTGTCAATGTCCTGATTCTTCTGTAGCTATGACTAATAAGTGGGAAAGTGCACGAAGTTGCCTGATGCTGCTTGCTGCCGGAAGAACTGCAACTTTGTCCTGGAAGCTGAGACGTGATTTGCAAGCTGAGAGGCAAGCTGATTTTTGTCTTGCAACTTCAAATTCAGATCATTCAAGTGTTGTATCATGTCGACCAGAAATTTCAAATCAGCTTGCCATGCTGAATCAGTGTTTGTTCTTGCTTCTGATAAATTATATCACCTCATCAATCAACTCCCAGAATCTTCTGAGCATCTTCCTTCGACTCAGCCAGCGTACTTCACAGTGATACACAAGGTCACCATAGTCTGAATCAATTTCTTCAAGAAGACTTAAAAACTGACAGTGATTAAGCCCTCGTGATTTGATGAAATTAATGGTTTTCGTCACTAATGCCATCAGTGCCTGAAAACCAAGTTCTTTACTGCACATGTTCT
Source organism: Tachypleus tridentatus (assembly GCF_004210375.1). Classification (NCBI taxonomy): domain Eukaryota; kingdom Metazoa; phylum Arthropoda; class Merostomata; order Xiphosura; family Limulidae; genus Tachypleus; species Tachypleus tridentatus. The sequence goes on along the minus strand of NC_134831.1, from coordinate 46,056,005 downwards.
CTTGGTGAATAATACAGTGCAACTTCACCAACTGTCTGTTCTGCTTCATCAACAGTGCCACCATCTCGCTACTTTTTCCGGTTATGGCTGGTGCTTCATCACTTGTCACATTTTCCAGTTTTGTGAAATCCAATGAAACACTACTACACAGTCGTACTATCTCCTCGACAGACCCAGTTGTCTCATCCTTCATGGTTCCCATGCCGATTAGTTTCTCTGTGATATCAAACGATGACGACACACCACGAACAAAAACTAGTAGCTGTGCTGTTAAACTGATGTCAGTCGATTCGTCTGCTGCCAAAGAAAAGTAAACAAAGTTGGCTGCTTTATTTGTAAGCTGCCTTGTCACGTCTGCTGAGAGGTGTGAAATTCTTCGTTGAACTGTCATACGATTCTAAGCCACCGTCTGTAGCTTGCGAACTGCTTCCGTACACAACGTTTCCGATGCAGTAATCACACATTAATTGACAAAATCATCATCAGTGAACGGTCGGCCAGATTTTGCTATCATTACCGAAATATCGTAACTGACCTCACATGCTGCATCTAAATCTGCTGTCTGCTTTGAGAAAACGTTCTGCTGGTGATTCAGCGACCGTCGCAGAGATTCAGTTCGAGCTGTTTCTTCATCACCGGCAACTTTGTGGAAATCTTTATGCTTCGACTCATAATGAAGCTTTATATTGGATACCTTTGCCACTGCTACTGTCGAATGACACAGCAGACAAATCACGTTCTTCTGTTGTTAAACAAAACAGTATTGCGCACTTCAATCATCATGAAACTGCCGGTTTTCGTTGTTAACTGCTACACAACTTTGTCGAATGACAGCAGACAAATTACGTTCTTCTGTTGTTGAACAAAACAGTATTTTGCAGTCCAATCTTCATAAAAAATGCCAGAATTCGTCGTCAACTGCTACTGTCGAATAACACAGCAGATAAATCACATTCTTCTGTTGTTAAAGAAAACACTATTGCGCAGTCCATTCATCATTAAATCGCTGAATTTCGTCGTCAACATTTTTTTACGATTAGCTGCCATTTTTGTTACAAAATAATATCAAAAGAGGGCTCGTAAGTAAATCTCGAAGAACAATTGGAAGGCGTGAGATTTCGTAATTACGGAAATATTGCGTCATTGCCTATGATTAAATGCCTATGCATTAACGAGATTTGCTTATTAATTTTTTTTTTATTGCTCGACACAAATATGAAACTATCCAGTATCTAATCTAATGCATATTCTTCTATGGCGCTTAATCTTCGCACAGGCGCGAACTCTCTGTGTTTGACTTTCCCGTTGGACATCGCGGGCCACTCGTCGATAAAGCACGAAACTCAGAGATTATATGACCACCTAACAGTTTTATTTAACCTATCATTATCAGCTGGATATGTCTCCGTTTCTTGTAAGGAAGGAATAATATTAATGTTCTAGAAAGAAGGAAAGCCAGCGAATAAACCAAACAACTACCGTCCAATTAACTTAAACCAGTTGAATCGGCAAACTTTTAGAAAGAATAATTAGTAATCGTCTTTGCATTTACTTAGAATTAAACTCAAAATTACCCGAAATACAAAACGATTTCGAAAATACAGACAAACTACAGACCACCTGATTAGACTAACAAAATCAATTACAGACAGTTTCAATAAAATGAACGCACTGCAGCTTGCTTTCTCAACATTGAGAAAGCTTTTGACACAGTGTGGCATAATAGTTTACGTCATAGATTACAGGAAGTGGCTTTACCCCAGGGAATTATTCGCTGGCTGTCCAACTTTCTGGAAAACAGAATGTGCAAAGTAGATGTGAATGGGGCCCACTCAGGGTCCTTTTCACCCCAAGCAGGAGTCCCGCAGGGGAGAGGTAATTATCCCTATATTATTTATCATGTATGTGAGTGATATGCCTCTGTCGAACATATAGTTAGGTTTTGCATCACAATTTGCTGACCATGTAGCAATCTGGAAAGCTGCCCCCACTCCTTCAATTGCAGCAACAAACCTCTAACCAGTCCTAAATAACATCAAAGAATACTGCCAGAAATATAGAATAAAAATCAATATTCCAAAAACCCAAGTTATATTATTCAACAGACTCAATAAACTCAAAAAAGATCCACCCAAGCTATACATGAATGGATCAATTTTACTGACTGCTACTTCTGCTAAATTTCTTCGTTTAACTTATGATACAAAATTAACGTTATTACAGCATACAAAAAATATATTGATACAAATCTGGAAAAGAGCAAATTATGCAAGAACTATTTCAGGTAAAAACCAAGGAACATCACCAGACAACATAATTAAAATCTACAAAACATACATCAGACCCATAATAGAATGTGCATCTCCTGCCTGGATTAACATAGCACCCAAACAATTACAGAAATTATAAAGAAAACAAAATTTAGTTTTAACTTCGGCGTATAAAGTACCACGTAGCACTTCATCCACATTGATGCACAAGTATGCGAAAATAAAAAACAATATCTGAAAGACTCTTGCATAATTCTTTAAAGTATTTTAATAAGAATTGGCATAAGAATGACTTACTGTGTGATCTCAACAGATATTACGTGCATGATGAAAGTAGTCCTAAATACCTCTCACCTTTTAACATATATTTAAGGAAAATCAAACAAGCTGGCCACCATGCACTACACACTTAATCCTAGTTTTCTATTATTGTCCCCTAATTTTCTTTTCTTTTTATTTTATTTTATTATTACTACTAGTAGTAGTATTTTCTCAATGGAGGAAAGTAAAATATTCCAAAAAATAAAAAATAAAAATATACAAAAAATATAAAAAATAAATACAAAAAGCAATAAAAAATTCTTGTCGTGTCCATGCATGGACAGTTCCCTGAAACGGGCCTGAGTACGGTATTATACTCTGGCCCAAAGCTATAACAAAATTACAAACCCTGAACGATTGACGCCATCAACGTTAGGGATGGAGGAAGAGGTCTAATGCACTTGACCTTCCTGGGTATTTAACATCAATACCCACATATCCACTCAAAGAAGCGCCACTCGGCGACTCGTCGCGGGCCGGACTTTGTGCATCACTGCTTTACAATTTATCAATGACAACGGGATATTTCCCTAAACATTGTATATCTGCAATTATAATTGTTATTCCCAAACCAAGTACTGATTTACAGAATCCCGCCAGTTATAGACCCATAAGACTTCTGAATTTTACAGGAAAATTGTTGGAAAAAATAATCGCTAGACGACTCCTGTATTTTTAGAATCTAATAACATTATTAACGATATTTAAAATGCTGCCAGACACAAAAGACAAATTAGCGATCATTTAGTTCGACTTACAGAAACTGTGTTTCAAGCCTTCAATCGTAAACACATGACAGTTGCAGCGTTTTTGGATGTCAAAAAAGCATTTGATAGTGTCTGGCACAACGGACTACTATTCAATGTTAAAATCTTACACACATTCATAAGGTGGACCTTAAGTTTCCTATCTAAGAGACAGGCCAGCGTTCGGGTGAATCATGCACTCTCTCATTATTTTCCACTAAAAGCCGGCGTACCGCAAGGGTCTGCCATCAGTCCATTACTTTATATGTTATCTACATTGCCATCCCTAAACATAAATACGCACACGCGTCCCAATATGCTTATCACGTGTCAATCTGGAGCACGTCTAGCGAACCGTCAGCCGCAGCTGACCGAGTTCAATCCTCACTTAATAACATATCAACATGGTGCAATCTGTGGCGTGTTGCATTGAACCCTAATAAAACTCAGGCCATAGTTTTCTTTCGTCGCCGTTAGAAAAAAAGTAAAAAAACTAAACAGTCTCACCTTAAAATTACTGAACACTAAACTCACATTCTCGAAAACGGTAAACTTTCTTGGTATTACCTTCAACAGGTCTTTAGTCTGCACCGATCACTTTAATAATATATGTAAAGCAATCCACCAACGCATCGCGTACTTAACGCAGATTGGAGGCACTCATATTAGGTGTTCACCGGAATCCATCCTTATGATTTATAAAGCATACATCAGGTGACTTATTGAATACCGTTTTGTTGTCACATGCAACATGTCACATAATATCTCTAACAAATTAGTATCCGTATAATACGGGGTGATCAGGTTAGCCTACCGATTACCTAAATACACTCCCTTATCATACCTTGATGCCTTGCAGGCACTACCCAAAATAAATATTAGGATTCGCGAACTTGCTGTTAAATACTACAGGTCTGCCCACGTAACAAATTATCTCACAAAACAGTTCCCAATATTAGTTGTCACACCAAATACTTGGCACATCCATAAGACTCCTTATTATGTCTCTCACACCTATATTCTGGTATATGTATTAACCCTATTTTCTTTTTCAGTTCTCATCTTTAGTTCTTTGATTCTGCGGTCAGCTCAGGCATGGCAAGTGAAAGTGAGTTTTCTTGGGGTACTCCTGTTTCCCCCACACCTAATTAAACCAGGCATCAGATTTATTGATCCACTCCGCCATGAATGACCCTTTGTCATTAAATGCCGTTGATTTTGTGGTATCCGCTTGAACCGGGTGCTCGTGGTCGGTTTTTTTTGCTTGTGTCGGCTTGACTTTTTCTCGCGAGTTCAGTATCTCCTATCTTAGGAGGTTTATTTTTTTTAATATAATTTTATTTTTTTTACAGAATATTTCTTTTTCAGGGTGGCTTCACCAATATCCCATATTCATGAGCGGGGCGAAGAGAAAGTTCATCTTTCTCAGCACCCCCGATTATCTCTATCCCCTCTGGAGATATAGAACTTCAAACCGAAATTTCTGTCAGTTTTGTTGTTGTTATGTGTGTGTGATTCATTTTACTTTGATTTTTGATTTCCTGCGTATGTCGCCGAGTAAGTAACAAGTGCTGTTCTCTCTGTTATCATTGCTGTTTATAATGCCAAGACATGACACGCCAGGAACCTACCGGTAATCGTCGACGGCCTACTGCTTAATCTCCGGCCGCTTCAAATAGCCATCTTCATCGCCCAAGCCAGGGACTCGAATCCTCTGCCGAAGCGGTATTTTTATCCAGCCCTCTACACCGGTGGATTACGTATATTTATTTCAACCATGGAATATTATATTCAACATCAGTTGTTCCCCCACCAAAAGTTCTGTTAGCCTCTTCTCTGTGTTCCTTAGAGGCGTCCACCCAAGCATCGAACCCGACGAAATTAAATAGGCTATTGAAAGTCAGAATTAAACCAAGCTGCATGCAGTTCATCGTATATTTTCTAAACATACCAACCGGCTCACCTACTTCATCAAGATAATAACAACTTCAAAGCATAATGCTGACTGCATCTTGTGCAACAAGTGTTTCTACCATATTTTTCATTTCAGCGCCGAACGACCACGTCGCCGCTTCATCCACCAGCAGTCATACAACACTTCCGGAAGAAATAGGCAACCTATGGGCGACATTCAGCAGTCAATCAGGACAAACATCCTCTTCCAGCTTTACATTGACGCCCTCAACCTCCATTAACATCAACATATCTGGACTTACCGATCCCAAGAAAACACACGACAAATTCTGCCAGACCACAGCTGTAATTTCAGGCACTACAACATCAAGCCAGACACAAACCTTGCGAACAAAGACTACAAACGCATCAAATCAAACTGTCCTCAAGATTACAAACACTCAGAAGGTACAAATTAAGACTGCAAGAAGACAAAACTAGTCCAGTCAACCGAAGAAGAACAAAACGCCCAGGGAGCACAACCTATGCATCACTTCTATGCTCTTCATGCGCTAGTGCTCGTATTCCACTACCCGAAGTCCAGGCGTACTCTCCACCTCCTACTAACCCATGACATCAGACTTCTGAATCTTCTCCAGGATTCTCTCCTCTCTCGTGTTTCAAATAAAAGTTACGCCATTAACCAGACCTTCATTCTTCACGCACGTGTGACCATCAGATCAACGAGCCTCCATTACCTGTAGTCCAGCCGAACAGGAAGGCGGACTCATCACATCCCAATAACCCCTTCTCGCTGATTAAATTTGCAAGATGTTACAGTGAAATAGCCCAATACTTCAGTTGGAAGTATGACTCAGACCTTCCTTCTTCTTCAAGTCAACTATACAGTCAATGAAAGTGGGGTTCTCCCGTTTCCCCAAAATTGTGGCGTCGTATTTATAGATCCTAGGATCTTTCAGGGCGGCTGCTCGAATTTGATTTTTCGTCTTTTTTGCGTGCTCACTATCTCGACTCTAATATCATTATTCTCAGGATGATTTCCTTTTATTTCATTTATATGTATGTACATATGTATGTGTATATATATATATAGATATATTTTTCGTGTTTTTTTTTTCTCTCTGGTCGCTCCATCTCATTCTTAAATCCAGTGTGGGGTGAAAAGAAAGTACCTTTCTGAGCGCCCCCTGTTATTTCCATTTTGAATCAAATGAAACAGAGATATTGAAACCGATAAACCTGTCAGTATTTTGGCTTTATGTGTGTGTACGTATGTACTTTTTTTTCTCGGCTGGCAAGTTTAAAAACTTTCACGTCACGACTGAAGAAAAATAAATTTTTTGAGCATCTTCTGTTATATGTGTTCCTAATCTCGGACTGGGGACAGACATATGCATAGTTTAATATGACACTTTATGTATAGATTAATACAGGTAAAGATATAAATAAATCTTGCATATTCTCCGATATCAATAACGAAATCCTAAAAGCATCGAGAAATGCAAAACTTCGTAAAAAAATAATAAAATGGATGACAGACAGGTCTATATGGTTTCCTTAAGAATGGACAGATTATCTCTCGAAATAATACACAATAATTAATTAGTAACGAATAATGGGTAAATTATTAAATGTTCAATAGAAATAATGAGTTAGTGTAAGATTTAAAGACTTTTAAAGAAACCATTGATATATAACATACACTACATTATTATATGAGGTCTTCAATTGACGATTTTAAACTTTTTTGTAAATTTACTGATTTTAGGTTAAAAAACCTTGAAATATGTAGTTGGGTAATAAGTAGTAAATTAAAAATATTTTTTCGGTATAACACCTTATTTTAATGTAGTTGTTGCTTGTAACATTATTTTTTTCGAGAATGAGGAACATATAACATTAACCGCATTATTCCTTAATACAAAACTAGTCAGAGATTTAGCGAAGGTGTAACGTCCAACTACTGACATAAACTTTTCACTTCACCCTTCAGTTATGCTAAAAGGAGTCATCAAGTAGCCATTCACTAAAAGGCTGCTGGAGGATGACATATAGAAGGTTCGTAAATAATGTACGAAAACTGGAGGAAAACCATATCTCCCCCAAAATGCAACACAAGAAGTTATGGTGGAATCAATCAAAGGCCTAACTTTGATCAAGTGAAACAAAACTTGCCAGTATATTATAGTCAGTGATATAAAGGAGGAGATCACGTGTAAGTATTAGATTTTGTGGATACTTCGACACGGTTCTTTACATGTGTGAGTTCTAAGACCAAGATTGTGCATTACAGTACTCAAGCGCGTACACATAACTTTAGACACAATTTTTGAATCTACGTTTAACAGAGATATGGGCTGATGAATGGGTTGTCAACAGAAACAATCCCTCCTATGTGTTAAAACGATACTTCCTGAGAAGTTTAGATTGAAAAGAATCCCCACCACACATGCATTGGAAGAACTGAAAGACCAGAAAGCACGAATAGGAAAGCGAAAATGATCCCTCCTGGAGTCAAAATTGTTCGCCTTTAAAATGATGACATCAATCTATAAGCAGTTGGAAACTGCGTACCATTGCTTTGCATGAGTACACCAAAAAGGAGAGTGTTGCTTTACAGCTACATCGTATAATGAAAGGTTAAATACACATTTCACACTGCTTGAGTCTACAAGTATCTGATTAAGATAACCACTACACCACTTTGCGTGCATCAGAACGCAGGTGAGGTACAGCAATCGGCAGGTGGGGAGAATGGAACAAAGGTGAATGCTATACTGATTGTGCAGGAGTGACCACTACCCAACAGTTGATGCGCTGTGGCTGATAACAATAAAGTTGCCAATATCGTCCATTACTGAAATGTTGGAGGCACTTCAGTACAGTGATACTCACACCCTAAGTCGATGACCGACGATGGTAAAGAGCCTGAGATCACCACAAACCTGACCGAATGACGTCGAGTTGCATAGAGACGTGTGGCGAATGTCATGCCTACCACTCTTAAGTCTACTGAACTAGTACTAACAAAGAAAACCGCAATATAATACAGAATGAGCGAAAAGTTAGTGAAAAACTTACGAAATTCTGCGCACACAAAAAAGGAGTCTTGTAGATGATCTTTTGATGGCTGTTGTAGATGACCTACTGATTACTGTTGTAGATGATCTTTTGATGGCTGTTGTAGATTACCTAGTGATCACTGTTGTAGATGATCTTTTGATGGCTGTTGTAGATGATCTATTGATCACTGTTGTAGATGATCTTCTGATGGCTGTTGTAGATGACCTACTGATCACTGTTGTAGATAATTTTCTGATGGCTGTTGTAGATGACCTACTGATCACTGATGTAGATACTTTTATGACGGCTGTTGTAGGTGATCGCTTCACACAGCTGTCAGGATTGGCAACACTGAAATTCTGAAGTTAATGAACATCTCAATATAAAGTTTGGTACAAAAAGAAAAAAACAAAAACGGAGTAAAGTAAAACCAGACACCAATTTCTACTTCAAACAGCCAGCACTTGTTTAAAAATTCAGGCTGTTTGATAAAATAAATCCTACATTAAACATTTCTTTTATTTACTTTTTGTTTCTTAAAGTCTACTCGTAGCTATTTTATTTATTCATTCAGAAAACATTATTTGAGCAACTTTATATCTTGAATGTCCTGCCATCTAGTTTACGAAATATGAACTGCAACCAGATCACAAAATCAACGACCAATATCGGACTGAGTGTCTGTCAGGGTGGCTGGGATCTATAAATCCGATGCCAACTTTTTATGTGGGGGAAACGGGATAACCCCAGGAAAAACCCACTTTCACTAGCGACGCCAATGAAGCCAGCTAGTGCCTGTTAAGTCAGCACAAAGAAGAAGAAACGGCTTGCATGCAGATCTTTGTAGACGAGGGGAATATCGAAGTGATGAGGGGAGTTTTTCCCCTGTCACGTCTCGGGGTTTTGGTAAACGAGAAACAAGGCTGTGGACATGTTGGTGATAAATACCGTGAAGCATAGGTCTAGAACATAGTATCAGTTGGAGGTGATTCGACTGCCCGATATCATGAGTTAGTGCAAGGTGGTAAGTCAGCCGCCTTGTTCCTCGGGACTGTGGGTGGTAGATATTCGTCGTCCCGTTGGTCGCTCGTCTGGACGGACTTCCTTCGCCGATAGATGCTGGTTTGGGTTGCTTGAGATGTTAGTTCAGTAGAAGTGGTGGTTGAGGCGTCGCCCGAAGTGATCTACAGAAGTGTGGTTTTGAGTACCCTGTGATATCTTGTTATACGCCTCGGTTTGAATGATTTTGCTTGCTGTTTGTTGGTTGGCTGGCTGTGGAAAGTCGTCAGTCGATTTCTTATTTTGTGGCTGTCTGGAGGTTTGGAATATTCAGGGCTTGGTGGAGCGACGATGAGGTATATATATGGTAATAATATATGGTAATAATAAACGTTTCGTAAAATGCAGTCAGGGCAAAACTTCAAAGTTGTCACTGTCTTGAGGATGTAAGTAGGCAGATTGGTGTGTTTAGAGAAAATGCGATGTATGGTTTATATATACTGGACTGGATTTGGAACTCGATGGTATGTTTTATTTCTTTGGGTCATATGGTTGGATCGACGCCTCTTAGCACAGAGAAAGGGTTAACAGGACTTTTAGCGGCGGAACAACTGACATTAAATTCAATGTTCCAGGGCTGGCAAAGATATGATTTGTCTTCAGGTATAAAGAGGTGGATTGCCAAGAGAAGTCCTCGTATAGAGTTTTAACGTGTATTTTATAAATGGTTTATTTAAACGTCTTTTAATCTTACACTATCCCTATATGTATACTGAAAATTTCAGGATATGCGTAGAAGACCCTCGTTATTAATCTCAGAGAGTATAAAACATGTATATATATATATTTTTTGATTTATATTAAAAATGGACATACTGTCATAACCCTCTTCTTTAAATGTTTTCTTGGTGTCAGATTTTGTTTAAATGTCTGAAATTCTTTTTAAATTGTGTTATCTGTGCTATTTCATTTTGTGTTGGTTATAAAATGGTTTAGCGCGATAAAAAGATAAACGGTTTACACGTTAGTTTATTGAAGAATTGAAGTATTTTCAATACTGGAGGTAAAATATCGTGAAAATTTATTCTGTAACGGCAGTGAACTCTTCCAGAGTATAGATATTGGAAATTGTACAGATGGCTACACCTATTGATGAGAATCCTTTTGACATTCCTACTTACTTTAGACAAAGACAATTTTTTTATATGTGTTGAAGATAACAAAATCGAGTAAATAACTTAAGGAAAGAGTTTTTTTAGATTCCTCTAATAGTAAGTTATTTTACATGAAGCTCGATTCAAAAATATTCATTTTTTAGTTTATTTCAGTTTATTAATTACTATACACAGGTAAATTATGAAGGAAGTGATTATTAAGTAAACCCTCAGCATTTTCAAAGTTGTTTTTTTTATTCATCCAATTGCACTGCACGACAAAGATTTTGCTTCTTGAACACTGTTGGGTGTTCCTTATAGATTTTTGGCTGCTGATCACGAAAATTAGATTCAAATTTGCTAAACGTGCCGTTTAATCGAAATCTTCGGTTTCACCAGCACATTGCTGCAATGGAAAAACGATATCAGGGCAACTGGAATCCATCAATGCTTGCTGACTACTGTTGGACACTGCAACGTGATGCACCGGACATTGAATACAAAAGAAAATCAGGACCAAAACACTTATAATTATGTTAAACTTAATAGCGTATTAGAAACATAAACGCAATTAAATATGTTATTGCCGGTAAACAATTAACTATCTATTTCTCAGAGTTCCTTCGTGATGAAGCAAAACCAAAACTATATTTGTGCATACCCACCAGGTACCTGTCACAATCACCAAAAACTTTTTGAGGAAGCGAAACTTTTCAAAAAAACTGTTGTTTAGTGTTATTAGCGTATTTTATACCGGCCCGGCTTTCGACTCATAATCTGAGGGTCGCGGGTTTGAATCCCCGTCGCACCAAACATGCTCGAATTTTCAGTCGTGGGGGCGTTATAAGGTGACGGTCAATCCCACTATTCGTTGGTAAAAGAGTAGCACAAGAATTGGCAGTGAGTGGTGTTGACTAGCTGCCTTCCCTCTAGTTTTACACTGCTAAATTAGGAACGGCTAGCACAGATAGTCCTTGTGTATCTTTGCTCGAAATTAAAAAACAAAACAAGTTTTATATCATTTGTTTCAATTTTAATCTATAAGCGTTTCATCATTTAGCAGTTATATTAGGAACCATAATATAACTATAACTATACTTAAACTCGTGTTTTAAAAGTTGTTGGGAAAGAGTAAGAAGTGAACCACTGCTAACCCTTATTTCCATTTCTCGTTCATGTAACAAGGTTAGAGGTATTTTAAATATGGTTGGTGATTAATAAACGAAATTTAAAAAACATTATTCACGATACAAGTTTAATTATGTCTTTATATTTCGAAACAAATAAATTAGAACTATTTTTTGTTTTCATTTACTGAAACGACACATCAAAGATTTGAAACATTATGTTTAAATTTCAAAATACTTTAAATAAAATGTAAATGACATGTGATACATATAAAAAAATACCACACCAGTATAAAAACCAGAGAAATTTTGTGAATGTATAATGAACTTAGCTACACGACGTTAATAAAATATAACAGTATGGTATTATACTCGAAAAGTGAACATTTAGTATTCCAGAATAATCATGCAGGAATAGACTTGATATTGAGACAATACAGTTATATAAACAACACGTAGTTAAATGTCAAACAAACCAACAAAAGTGTGACATTTTTAAAAACAGATGTTAGTGACGATAAAACACAACTTACAGTTTCTGCAGTATTACATTTTAAATAAATTACTACTTTATACATAAATCCCTAAGATTTTACAAATCAGTTTTGTAAAGCAGATTGTGCATAATAATAATTGTTATTTATTATCCTAAATATTTCAGAAAGAATAATTTTATTAAAGAAAAAACGAACTTACATGATGATTTAAAATATAAAAACGTTACTTTTTTATCCTGCTTTCAAAGTTATTTTTGAAATAAAAATTTATAACAAACATCCACTCTCTAAGTTAACAGGCCCCCCAGTGGCTCAGCGGTATATCTGCGGACTTACACGCTAAAATCCGGGTTTCGATACCCGTGGTAGGCAGAGCACAGATAGCCCATTGTGTAGCTTTGTGCTTAATTCAAAACAACAACAATAAGTTAACAGAGCAAACTTGAAAAATTAATAATATTGTTTACTGAATGCAGTTCACATTGCGTAAATTAGATGGCAGGGCACTCCCATGTGAGTTATATGTAAAAGTATATTTTAAATACATAAATAAAATATCTACAAGTAGAGTTAAAAAAACAAAAAGAAAATCAAAAAGAAAGAAATATTTAAAATAAGATTAATTTTATCAAACAGCCTAAATGTTAGATATATGCTAGTCTTCTGAAATAGAAATTGGTGTCTTAATTTGCTTTACCTTATTTTGTTTTTCTTGTACCAAACCTTGTATTCAGATGTTTCTTTGCTTGAGAATTTTAGAGGTATTGAGGTTAACGGCTGTTCTTGTCGATTGCGAGTTTCTTCGGGCGCTTTTTTTTTCTATTTGTGAGTATAATTTTTGCTTGACTTGTAGATAAAGTGGTGTCGTACTTTTTGAGGTGTTTGGTATTTAGTCGCGTTTTTGTGATTTTATCTTTTCTGTAACTTTTTGGACATTTACAATGTTACTGCAGTACTATATCTGACGATAATGAACTGCAAAACAGGCCACGGTCTGTCCGTTTTGTCCTGTCACCGATTTCGTTACCGAGTAAAATCAGAATCAGGTAACAGTTCACTTATATGTCTCCGGTATCTGGGAGCTGGTAAATGTGTCGCGACTTTTTCAAGCTTCAAAGTCGCTCAAATGTTCTTAGAAAGAGGCCGTTTTCTTCATGAAAACGAAGCCATCCCTGTTTCTCGAGCTGGCTCCGATATAAAGTGGGTCATTGTCCGTTTCGCAGCTGTCGAGCTACATAATGACAATGTAGTAACACAGCCCTTTCTTCATATACGATGAACACAGAAGTAACAGACTTAGTTATACAACATTAATGAAATAGAACAGTATGGAACTATATTCCAAAATTTAACATTTAGTAAACTGGAATAATAATGTAGTGATGACTTAGTAATGGGACAATATACAGTTATATAAACAGCACGAACATTACCCTTTATAAACAGATGAGCATTATTTTAGGTATTTTAGACCATTATCTGGTTAACGGAATCATATCTTTGCGAGTGAATGAAACTTATTTGAAAAAGTTCATATGTGATCAAAAAATATACAACTTGAAGGTTTAAATATGTTTAAAAAATTGACAAAATCTTCAAAAAAGGTGTAGCAATGGCTCGTCTATTTATTATGCAGCTAAAGTAAAAAGTTCTGCTGTACCAGATTATTGTTGTACCAGAACAAGGATGGAACACTTGATTTTAAATTTATAATTCTACAAGTTTAATGGATGACATGGCCCGGTATGGCCAGGTGGTTAAGGCACTAAACTCGTCATCTAAGGGTCACGGATTCGAATCCCTGTCATACCAAACATGCTTGCTCTTTCAGTCGTGGGGGCGTTATAATGTAACGGTCACTATTCGTTGGTAAAAGAGTAAGCAAAGAGTTGGCGATAGCTGGTGATGACTAGCTGCCTTCCCTCTAGTCTTACACTGCTAAATTAGGGACGACTAGCACAGATAGCCCTCGAGTAGCTTTGTGCGAAATTCAAACCAAACTAAAGTTGAAATAGTAAAATGTTTATGCTTCATTTTAATGAATTTCTTGAGATAGTAATGGATGTATTGGTGAACAAATAATATTATTTAAAAAATCGTGAATCACTATATCAAATATTACATTTCTTTCTGTTTTCTTAATTCCGTAATTGTGTATTCACAATAAGTAGTAAATTGGGCTCAACTTGATATTTTATAAACAAACGAAGTACAGCAGTATTGAAACCACAAGAACCAGAAATATTCTAAATCAAAACAAATCAAGAATTTTCTTTACACAAAATATGTTGTACTTTTCATCAGAAAACACTGATTCTTATTAACCACTGGCTGCAAATGAAATATTTTAAAAGAACATGAGCAAATTTCTCTAACCACAAGGAGAGAACAAATTAAAACAATGGTTAAGTGAATCTTTTATAAAACAGGGAAGTAGAACGCTTGTCACAAACTATTAAGAATGTGAAACACACTTTTCCTTCTCATGCTAGCATTATTAACTTTGAATAGATAGTACTTTCAAGTATTCATACAAAACAACAGTTGGGAATATTATTGATGGTAAGTTTAGTGTAGACAACAGAATTTTTATTTGATAGAAAAAGATTAAATATTTAAAGGTAATTTTAGAGAAATAATTTAGTGTTCAAAATTGTTACGTCAGTATATGTGTATTGTTTTCTTACGTCATGTGCACTGCTGGCCAATATCTTAAAGCCCCATGAACATGAAGAAAAGTTATGCATTTTGCGTTGTATTCAACCATTTATTTGAGTAGAGCTTCGAAAGATGAAAATAAGAAAAGGGAAAATAAAAAAATGAATAATAGGGAAAATGTGAACACTATGAAATTAACCTAAATACTAGCTGGTCAAAAGATTAAGACTATACCAAAAATAAGTCCTAAACAGGGTATGAAATGTCCAACAAGAGGTCTTAGTAGTGAGTTTTACGGCCTTCATTGCGAATAACCGCAAACATTCGCTTTGGCATGGTCGATATGAGAGTTTGCAGAAATCTGGCTGGAATGTTCTTCCAAGTGGTGAAGACGGCTTCACGAAGATCATGCACCGTTTGGAATTGAGATCCATTCCTATAGACTTCCACCCCCAAACATTTTCAATGGGGTTCAGTTCGGGCGAACACGCTGGATGGTCTAAAAAAATCACGTTATTCGCCATAAAAAAGTCCTTTTGTCCTGCGGGTATTGTGGATTGCAGAGTTGTCCTGCAAAAAGATCCAGTCATATCCCCACAAGCGAAGGCTTTCAGTCAATAAGGATGCTCTCTCTAACATGAAGATGTTGCTAGCTGCTGTTTGACTCCCTGTATAACCTGAAGCTCAGTTGTTCCATGGAAGGAGAAAGCTCAAAGAAACACCTTTATACCCATATTAATAAATAAAATCACACATCAAAGAACAACCTCTACATTTCTACACTGAAATACACAATCCCCTTCAAACATGTGGTCAGATACATATCAGTTTCCTCCTTTTTTCTTTGTGAATCTGACGATGACCGAAGAAGGTTGAAACGTTGTTCGCTCCTTTTCATAGAGTTTTCTCTATGCAAAATTCTCGTTTTTACACATATATTTTTCTCTACAAATGGGATTTTTCGTCATCTTGGAATGTAAATTATTCTTTCCTTTATGATAGAAGAGTAATTTTTCAACGAGCTCAATACATATACAAATTTTTACATCATTTCTATCTTGTTTATGTCCATAACTGTAAAATAATAAAAAAAGATTACACTCACATCAATGATTGAAGCCATCTGTTCTAAAACACAAGGTTTTACCTTGTTATACCTGTTCATCTATATTTATTGAGTTGTGCGCAATCACCAAATAGAACAGTTGTGATACAAGAATAAAAATAATTTGATAAAAGTTATTTCCCCATCTGTGAAGTCACAGTGTTTCTTAGACTTCGTGTATCATATTTTCAGTTACGGTTAAAATAACTATTACTTTTTGTCCAAAATATTTTTTTTAAAAATGGAAGAAACAAAATTGGACTCTGTAAGTAGCTATTCTTGTTATATTTATAGAAGTAGCGGAGGCCTGGCATGGCCAAGCGCGTAAGGCGTGCGACTCTTAATCCGAGAGTCGCGGGTTCGCGCCCGCGTCGCGCTAAACATCCTCGCCCTCACAGCCGTGGGGGCGTTATAATGTGACGGTTAATCCCACTATTCGTTAATTAAAGAGTAGCCCAAGAGTTGGCGGTGGGTGGTGATGACTAGCTGCCTTCCCTCTAGTCTTACACTGCTAAATTAGGGACGGCTAGCACAGATATCCCTCGAGTATCTTTGTGCGAAATTCCAAAACAAACAAAGCAGTAGTGGAAAGTAATTCAGAACAGTTACAGTGTAAACATTACAAATTTTACTCTTTACTCTCGTTTCATAGAGACTTTTACTTTACTAATCACGCGAAGTTAAAAATTTCTACGGTTTACAATGACTTAATATATTCCAGATTTCCTTTTGTTAGATACCACTTTTTAATTCCAGTTTTATACATGCAGGTTTTATATTTATTCTGAAGCTTTGATTCACCAAACAGTTACACTTATTAAAATAAGCCAGATGTATCGTGTATTGCACGTTCCTTATTATTCGATATTATATTAGGATTACGCAATCTTCGATCTCAACTGTAGATCTAAGAAAAAATATTTGAAGCAAATGAGGTAAACCGTGCACAACTTAAGACCAAATAATCAGTACACGTTTTACAGTTGTAGTTGTATGGTGTGATTAGTAAAATGCTCTATAAGATAGATGTGAATAACTATTGACAATTATTTTCTTAATTTCGTTAAAACTATAGAGTACTGGTTTCATTCGTACAGAAAATTAACAGAATGGAAGTTCGACCCTTGGTGACAGTTGCTGGATGTTTCCTGATTTATCTGGCACTCGGTACAGTACTAACGTTTAAAAACATTACTCCTTACATAACTTCTTACCTAAAACAGAGTCAAGAAGGACACAACATATGAAGAAACTAGATGGATTTTCTATGCATTTATCTCTACATGTTCATTGTTTTACTTTAGAGGCAAACCAGGTTGTCTCATTGGACGTCGCTGGAGCATTATTATTGGTTCTTGTATTTTTTGGTAAGATGCATGTTTATATTTATATGTAATAATAATAATAAAAAATAGAAACAATAGATAGAAAAGTTATTTACTGAAAGAAGTGAGAATTATTGATGTTGTTGTCTTGCTATTCATATACTCGATCATTAAGTATGTTCATTAGTTAATCATACTTTCATTTCAGAGCTTACGTTGGTAATTAAAGTGTAGACGCTAGAATCAGAGGTTCGATTTCCCTCAGTGGGATAAGTTGATAGACCTTTGTGGCTTTGCTATCTGAAAAACACACACACACACACATTAAAGTATTTGAAAATAGGCTTGAAAGTGAGCGTAGGTATAGTAAACATTTATTTAAGAAACATATTAACTTCTTATCATAACCTGAAATGAAATTACCATTATCTGTCAAATAATACTAATAAACCGACATATAACAAAACACTTTACTGTTGTAGATTGATGATAATGTAATATTTTTCAACTCTGAAGATGAAACATTGAAGATGAAAATATATTGGGAGAATGGAAATTAACAATATAAGAAAAAGTATTGTGAGGACTTTTTAAGTATCTGAACAGAAAAAACCAGTTAATTTGTAGTCATAACAATTTTACCAAAAGAGGAGCACCAGAAATAGCACGTAACTGTCAACTAAAGTACATCAATAAATCCGGAAAAAAAAGAGTTTTTATTTGTTTAAGGTAATTCTACTAAATGTCTTAAGAGATATTTCCGAAGATGACGTTGCGATATATGATTATGAAATATGTTGGTATTAAGTAGGAAGATTAGAAATGGTGGCGCAAAAAGTGTACAAGAAAGATATACTGAATATATAAAGGAACAAAAAGAAATCCAAAATAATGACACTGTGTTGGTATAGCAGATATCAAATAAAATGGAATACGAGAGATGGTAATCTTTGTTGATACCTTAAAAACAGCTCTATATGTAATATATACTTTTTGTTAATGTGAATGTTATGTGTGTGTAATTCTCTTAGTTCTCGTGCTGTCGTATTTCTTCAAGTTAAATAAAAACATTTTCATCTGTTGGTTTTGGGATAGCAGTAACGTACTGGAGTATACAACACAGCCTCGTAACAACCATGATCACTTATGGAGTGATTGATACTTTGGGACTTGTCTGTTGTTTTGGCCACCCAGTGATAACTGCTGTCGAGGTGAGCACAGTTGTTTCGAAAATATCTCAATTAGAAATATTAAAAACATATAATTTCATATTTCATTTGTTTAAAAAATACCATTTAACTATTTTGTTTCTGTTGATATAAAGCACCATACATATGAGTATATACATTTGTATATCCGTGTTAACGTCTAAAGCTAACCTATAAACTCTTATGAGAAGGGAAGAGGTAATTATTCCGCTGGGAATGTGTCACTCCACGTCAGGAAGGAGTTGAAAGGGGGCCATGATGGGGATACCTTAAAAGTTTATAAATGTATAAGTGAAATCTTATAAATTAATAAATCAAGAATTTTTTTTTAATTTTTTTGTATACATTTTATTTTCTACTTTAAGTACATAAACTAACAACAATATAAAGTTATAATTTTGTTGCTAAGCAATATGTTTCAAAATACGTTTGGATCGTGGTGTTACCAACTTGCTTTATCTACATATTAGTTGTTCAATCTATTTCATGTTTATCTCTCACTGGCAGAACACTATGTCTGAGGACTTACAAGCTAAAAAACAGGTTATGATACCTTTTGGTAGCTGTATAAATTTGGCAATTTTATACACCTGTGCTTAATTCAAAACAACTAAAACAACCAGTTGATTTCTAATAATTATTACTATGTGAATACATCACGAATACATTTCATGAATGACCTTTATTTTGGTTGATTCACAATGGAATTTACTGACGTTTGACTGCCTTCAGTGCTTGTTCTCTGCCACTACGTCGGTGAAACTTGATTTCGCAAAAAAAATTATTTTTTAAGTTAGATATGACAATTGAGGTTAAAATATAGAACGAGGTGGCGATAGTGGTTAGTGCCTCAACATATTTTGACGTATGGTATGCTCGTACCATCACTATTGTGTAGACGTGGTTTCGCTTTCTTTTCTTATACACTTATGAATAATCCTGTAAATTTATAATAAAATGCATGTGTCTGTTGATGTAAATACATATCGTTGCCACTAATAACCAGATAATATATAGTTCATATAATACGTTTCTAAACTTACAAAGTGACATAACATTTAACTTGATTATTTCAAAAGACACGACAGAAAATAAATTAACATTGTTTTCCACAGTTGTTTCCCAACAAGAAAGGCTTCGTGACAGGGATAGTTGCTTCAGGGTTATCTGTAACACCTCTTTTTTATGAATAGTGTGCTGACACTCTTTGTAAACCTTAATAATATCCAACCTGCTTCTGATGGGTAAGTTACAAATTTCTGTAATCTTTCGTGACGCTTCTACAGATAAAACACTGTCAACTAGTTTCAGTTTTCCACTACCCTATTTTCCTTTTTACTCAAAATCATGTAAATGCTTTATCCTTTTATTTTAACAGTTATTTTTAACAGAACATTTTGAAAGAAAATTATAAAGATTGTAAAATCATGCTGTAATGGAACTCTTACTTATATGACACTGAAAAAAAGTTACCGCGCGATGTGCAATACTCAACTTTACGAAATTTTACCGTGTGTACATGTAGATTTAGTTTAGACGTCACACTTTTCCCGTTTCGTCTCCGTTTCTAATCACGTAGAACTTTTCTTTATTCTCAAGGTACAAATATGACGTTATGAATACATCTCACACGGATGTAAAGCGCTGGCACCATCATAAATATGATAGTTTTGTCTGTTGCATGTCCACGTAAATACTTAGCAGGTTGTTGACATATGAATGTTTTGCTCGGTTTTGTAACCACTACTTTGCTCCTTTGTAGGACCTTTATTATATTTGGCATGAAGGTTTGTTGGGTCCATGAGGAGATATATGCAAAGTTATGGTTTCTTTTTTTTTTTTGTTTTACGGGCGTTTTCTTGAAATTATATATAAAGGAAACAAGTTTTCATGTTCTAAGACAACCTTTCATTAATCATGAATATACATAAATGCCGTCCAGTGTACGAGTACCCCAGCTAGTCGTAAATACCAGATTCTTCACATTTTTGTTTGAAATCATTATTAATTAATTTTATTCTAAAATATTTGCAATATTTTCAAAGGGTTATATGTCATAGATTGTTCTTTCATTAAATTCATGAAATTTAGAAATATTAAATGCTAGTTGTTTAAACAATGTGAATGACGTTTTAGATACCAGGCTGGAACAAAGAGTTCGAAAGACACAAATATTGTATCACATCAAGAATTGAAGCTATAATTTAACCATGAGTTTTATTTATTAGTTTTGGGTGTTGGTTTTATTGTTTATAGTTAAACATAAAGCTACACCTTGAACTATCTCTATTGTCAAAACTTGGTTTCTAACCTCATAAATATGTCCGCGTTAAATGGAGTGATGTTGTTCAATCTCATCACTGTAGTATTAAATTAATCCTTACGTCAGTTTAGTTTTTTATTAACAGGTAAACGTTCAACATTCTTTCAGATATTTTTACAACGATGAAATTATAGAAAGTGTTCCTGCTTTGTTTCTGATAATGGCAAGTTTTACCGGTGACATTCTGCTGATTGGATTGCTCATATATAAAGAATTATTACAACAAATTAAACAGGTTAGATGAGTCTAAATTAAACAGTTTATTAAAGAAACTTAAGACTGCAAAGTGAATCTTCATCACATGATATGAAAAAGTTAGACTTATTTACTTGTGGTAGTTTTCGTTAAGCGAGCTGGGAATCTTTTAATTCTGAATAGTAAAATTTGGGTGGACGTATGTTAAAATCTAACCAAATTATAAAAATAATTTAGTTTCAACCACATATATAGAACCTCTGGAGATATATCCTCTTAACGCTCTAAAATGCTCCATTCAACTTCTGATCGTGCTTCACGTTGGTCACATAATTAATACAAATCTGAAAGATTTATAAACATGAGTTGTTTGTAAGATAAATAACTAGTCTTTAAACCCAAACACGGCAATAAAACAATTTTGCTTATTTCCATCACGTTTTTACACGCTTCATTATTCCAAGCAATACTTTTTTGAAAATGAGCGTAAGGGTTTCGTGGATTATTTATAAGTGCCATTATTCTTCATGTTTCTGATATGTATCATTAATTAAGTGGTACCTGTTTTCTTATTCCTTCTTCAGTATTTAAAATTCTGTTTTTAAAAAAATGATTAGTTTACTGCGTATTTCTGAAAACATTTTGCATACGTGAACCGAAGCTGTGAGGACAGATGTTTATAACAATATAGTGAAACGTTGGTGGAATTAAATTTTCATGTAAAGGGGCTCAGCTAGTGTTTAATATTAACGAAATGTAATGTGTTTTTTTTTTAAAAAAAAAAACCTTTACTAAAATGATGGCTTAATCAGCTAATTTAAAAATTTAGAAAAGTTGGTACTTCTCTTTTTCATTATATTGTATTGTCAGTTTGTATACATACAGAACAACTATATTCATGTTTCAAATCCAGGAAGAAACAGTATCCAGTGAAGTAACATATATGTGCAAAACGTCAAGACATTCGTATATTAAAGAATCAAGTACAAAAACTCTGGACTGTAGAACAATAATAAATAATGAAAAACTTTCTACATCACTGGAAGAAACTCCAACCAATGCGAATGCTGATGACCGACAACGGTACAGAAATAATGAAGCTGAACTTCAAGTGTTACCAACAGAAGCTCTTAAAATGAAGGAATTTTATCTTTTGGCAATAGTTTGTATCAGCTCGTATTACCCGTATATATTAGTGAATGTTTTTTATATGGTAAGTAGTATCTGTAAGTTTTAACTACCGTAACTAAGAATAACCTTTAAAAAATATTAATTTTATTGTCATTATAAACCATCTTGATGTGCGACATGGAACAAACTCTGCAAACAACCACTGAGTGCAGTTTACTAAACTCATATAAAATGAGCAGAAGTTATATTTAGAAACTAAATAACAACTCTAGGACTGTGTTAAAACAAACTAACCTGAGTCATGAAATAAATTTGCTTTTCATTTCAAAATTACTTTCTTATTCTTTTTCAGACATATGGACAGACGTTCATAGAAGACGATACATTTCTATCTATCGTTGGTTCTGTAGCTGGAGCTGTTCATGCTCTCAGCCGGGTGACTGTGGGCTTAATTCAGGACAAAATATTTTACAAGGTAAAATCGTGTAAAGGGAAGTGATTGAACTGATGTTGTTATTAAAAATTATTAAAATAATATTTGTTGTGTTAATTGTATAAAACCTTTATGGTTAAGCAGTAAGATAGAGAGTTAATAATAATAAAACTTTTGTCTGAGCTCTGCCATATTACAGCATAGTCCATTCTTTGCTTTGTACATAAGCGAAAATGTTTCAGTGTAATAATACTCAGAGATACTAAAATAGTGAAAATAATGTTGTAAAAAAACATTATTTTGTAAAAGTGTTTAAAATAGTTTAGTTTAACGCAAATAAAATAATTATACAAACACTTTAAGATTACTTTCCTAAACAGTCGATTTGATCAGTTTTTCTCACGGAAATGAAAGTGTTAGAAACATTCACTTAATCCAAACTCTCGACCGAATAATGTGTACTTAAAACAAGGACATGTCTCCGGATTAAATATAATGATTTTTATTTTTATTTATAGGTGTTGTTTTATGTTTCTTGTATTTTAAATTCGTTTTTTTAACTTTAGTCCCTTTAAGTTATAATATATTATATTTTACTTGAGGAGTCTTCTCTTGTTGGGAATAAAGACAGTATTACTGTTCATTATGGTAGCGACATCTCTTGAAGGAAAAGTTATGTACATGATCTGGATTCGTGGGCTCTCTTTTACATTTTCCTTGGTTTTTGTTTGTATTCTGGCTTCTGTTGCTGAAGTTTTGGTTTTAAATACACTTCTGAAATTTTCGGAATGGTAATTTTTTACATCAGTAAGTACACAACATTGTATCAATTTTTTATTGCTAAAACAAAACTAAATAAATGTTTCTATAAAGAAATTATTCAGCTATACATACTTTCTTTAAAGACCAAATCTCTTTGTGAAAGTGTAATTACCCTGAAAACCACGTTGTCTTCTAGATTTGAAATTATCAGAAATAAAGTTGATATATTTCTACAACACATTAAGTAAACATAACGAGTTTAAACTAATAATTCATGACTTTGTATTTCAGACGGCTTCCTTATTTCTCTGATCCTTATTTATCCATCGTATTATTTCTTTGATGGGATGGTTTGCTACATTTTGTGTCACAGCGACTGTTTCTTTTACAGGTAAGAATGATTTTGTTTTAGTTTAGAAACAAACAGTGTTCTATTTTACTGTGTTTTAAAGATCAGCGTTTGTTTTTTTAGAAAAAAAAAAGTAAATAAATGTCTGATTCACAATGCAAATAACCTACCGTGTTTTTATGATACTTAAAACAGTCGCAATCTGAGACATTCAAGAGCAAGGAAGTCTTTATAATATTTGTTTCCTAACTGGTCCAATAAGTTCAGCTATTAAGTAAAATGCACTCGTCCTTTCAGATAAAGCTTAAAAAAGCAAAAAGGTATTGGTAAAAATTACATTAAGCGTAGCAATGTTTTCTTGTGAACAATGCAATAATGAAAATTAATTTCAGTTACTTAATTGATGGATTAGAGCTATCACAACATATTCACCATAATATTGACATACATTTATCATGTAATATAAATGACTGTGAAATATTTTATAAATTAATGAACATATATTACGTGATTGCGTAATTACAAATAATTTTTAATTTTATTCCCATACGCCTGTTTGATTGTTTTTATCTTTTCATAGCGATACTTGTGACTATATTTTTCACTGAAACACAACTTACTCAACCATTTATATCAAGAAATTTTGACGGGAACAGCACGGGAACTAGTTACGGATGTTTTGAACATCAGAAGTGACTTTCTTAATACTTGTTAATTGCAGATGTTTTAAAACTATAGCATCAGCACAGCCTTCACTTACGTTTTAATCAATACATTATATATATATTTAAGTATCGTAATGTTTGTTCATCTGTAACTGCTTTGATAAAGATTTCTTTAACTCATTTAAAAGTATAGTGACACAGAGATATTCATTAGCTGTCTTATGAAAACAATTTGATGAAGTAAAATGCTATATGTTAGTGTCTCATTGAATAATTGACATATGCTCTGACGTCTTCAGTAACATAGTAGAATAATGTAAACTGGAGTATAGATGTATTTTTTTGACTAATCAGGACTTGTGTTTAATGAGGTGTTTAAGATTTAATGAGACCCTAACATTAAACATTGAAAAGTAAAATAATTTTCTTTGGATACCAACTGTTTCTATTTACTAACTATCTACATGTATTATCATTATATTTCATATACAAACATTGCTATGAATGTATTGGTTTGTCCTGGTTTGTCAGAACTTCATGAACTCTAAGTCAAAATATACAATGCATTATAAACTTGCTGATGTTTAAACTTGTTTTTTTTTATTTCTTTTATGATTCTTATCGTTTGACTTCTGTTCTACGATATCATCGAAAATAAAATATAATTCGAGAATTATGTGGCTGAAAATATTTATGTAAAGATTTTTCTATTCTTTAGACAAATAGTTGAACCTAGTGTTATATAAAATATTACATCTAACAAATCAGTTGTATGCGATATATTTAGAGAAATGTTTATTTAATATTTAACAGTTAATCTTAATTGATTGATTTAGACACAAAACTCGATACAATAGTATATGTATGTTTTCAAATGTTATTTACTCACACAGTTGTCTCTGTTAAAATAGTAATTTCAGAATCATTTAGAACAAAAGCTACTAACTTAATATTGTTGTTGTATTTACAAATCTCGTTGTTTAAAGTATTAACTGTTAATCCAATATATAATAAATTCACTACTGTTACTTATTTGTACAGATTCCAGGGAATTGTGTCCTTTATTAGTGAGAGTTCCTAAAAATGAAAATAGAGCTAAATAGAGCGGGAGAGTATATTATATGTAGAGTTATTTGAAAGGCTTTTTATTCACATGGTATGTATTTGTTTATGAAGGAATTTCAGAAGAATGAAAACTGGTATAACTAATTTATTCATGTAAACTATTTAGCAAGACATTTCGCTTAAAATACTAACACATTTATGTGAATCCCAAACTATCATTCGATTTATAATATGTTATACAGTTTTCAGGCCATTGATAAGTTCACAGAATAACCCATTTTAAGAAATCCTTTTCTAGTTGTTGTTACGGGATGAGTAATATCTACTTGTTTTAACATAGATTTTTTTTAGTTAAATATATATTTAGAAATGTATGTAACGTAAATTGTTAAATAAATATTGCGAAATTCCCATATATTTTCCTTATTTTCTAGCGTTCCTATCTTCAGGTATTTTTTACTTAACTGAAATTTCTAGAACGTCTCTCACTAAGCTTATAAATGGTAACCAACGCAACCTAGAGTGACAATTTTATATTGTTGGTTTGCTACAGTTAGCATACTACAAACGACGGAAGCTATAACTTAGTAACATTTATTAGGATAGCTGCACTTGGAAAACCAAGTGTATC
Source organism: Tachypleus tridentatus (assembly GCF_004210375.1). NCBI lineage: Eukaryota > Metazoa > Arthropoda > Merostomata > Xiphosura > Limulidae > Tachypleus > Tachypleus tridentatus. The sequence continues at coordinate 46,030,064 of NC_134831.1, read as the reverse complement.
GAAACGTCTCTTGCCAGTTTTGTCTTCAGAGTAAAAATTACTCATGAGACTACAAATCATAAGCTGTCTCAACATTTTTAGGACTCCATCGTTCACGTCACTGACGCCAATCGAACTCAGATTCTGAATCTGTAAAATACCAGTGACACTCAATTCCCGTAATAAGGGTTTTTATTTGAAATGAACAATTTTTTATACAACAAAATACCTTTGATAGGAACAGGATCCCTTTAGATTTAGGCATTTCCTGTTAAATAGGTGCTCAAACCATTCTATGGCATTTCAAAAACAGTTATTTTAAATCCAAACTATGTGTCATTGAACAATAAAGTATAGAATGTAATGTATATGATATGGGACTAGTGGTACATAGCAAAGGGCCTTTTCGACCTATTGAGAGGCTTCTCCTTGGAAGTGACTGGCTTCTTTTAGGGCATGAGAGGTTTCTCCTAGAAGTGGGAAGTGCTTCTCCAAGAAAGTGGTATGCCAGTTCGTAGTTTGGCTCTGCTATTTAACTGTTATGTTAAAAATAAATATAAATTACATGAATAGAAAGCGAATGCATATACCCAAATTATTTCATTACAGTAGAAAATTATGTTTTTAAAGGAAACTTACATATATATATATATATATACTTTTCTTCGTACAAAACACTTTTACCATCTATTTTGCCCCCCGGCATGGCTAGTTAGTTAGGGAATTCGACGTGTAATCTGAGGGTGATGGGTTTGAATCCCCATCACACCAAACATGCTCGACCTTTAAGCCGTGGACCGTTATACTATAAATGTCAATCCCACTATTTATTGATAGAAGAGTAGCCCAGAGTTACTGGTGGGTGGTGGAGACTATCTGCCTTTCCTCTAGTTCTTGCATTGCTAAATATTTGGCGGATAACGCTTATGCAGTTTTTTGTTAATCTGAGAATGATCTACTATACCTTATTTTAATACCTATACCACTCGCCTTCAGGAAACATTTTTATTTCAAGAGGGTTTCTCGTCATCACAGATTTTTTTCCTTTTAAGAAGTATATCAATTGCCACTACTTTATATTCGTTTCATAAACCACCAAACAAATATTAACAATGTTAAAACAACGGACACAATTAAGAACACTATTCATGGCAACAAGAAATAAAAACACAAATTAACAACATTAGATATAAAATTAGAGCAGAAATTAAACAGCTAAAACAAGAAAAATGGGACTACTTCTGCTCCCAACTAAGCGAACAAACCAACCCTAGTAAGTTCTGACTACACTTAAAAAGATTTACAAATGAGCCCACGACAAGAAAATATCTAACACTGGAATATAACAAGACCTTAGCACAAACCAAAAAAGAAAAAGCAGAAGCCTTCAAACATCAATTACAAAACACATTTAAAACACACAATGACTCGGACATGAACAACTATTACCACAATAAAATAAACAACCACGTAGCATATAACATAGAATTATATAAACCACATTTCCCAGTCAACATTATAAGTTTGTTTGTTTTTTTTAATTTCGCAGAAAGCTACTCGAGGGCTATTTGTGCTAGCTGTCCCTAATTTAGCAGTGTAAGATTAGAGGGAAGGCAACTAGTCATCACCACCCACTGCAAACTCTTGGACTACATTCTTTACCAACGAATAATGGGATTGACCGTCATATTATAACGCACCATGGCTGAGAAGGCGAGCATATTTGGCGCGACGGGGATGCGAACCCGCGACCTTCAGATTACGAGTCGCACGCCTTAACACGCTTGGCCATGCCGAGCCATCAACATTATAAACACCAACACTAATAATACACATGACTGCAATACCCAACTACTCACCAAAAAAATCAAACTAAATGAACTTGAGGCCTGGCTTGGCCAGGTGGGTTAATGCGATCGCCCATAAAGCAGTGGGAGCGTTATAATGTGTTAGGTCAATCCCACTATTCGTTGGTAAAATAGTAGCCCAAGAGTTGGCGGTGGGTGGTGATGACTAGCTGCCTTCCCTCTAGTCTTACACTGCTAAATTCAGGACGGCTAGCGCAGATAGCCCTCGAGTAGCTTTGTGCGAAATTAAAATAAAACAAACTAAATGAACTTGAACAAGCAATCAGAAATTCATAAAGAAAGCACCGGAAAATGATGGAATACAGATAATTGTTCTCAAAAAAGGCACTCCAAATTTATTTGACCACCTATTAGCTATATTTAATTGATCTCTGTACTCTTTATACATCCCAGTTCCTTGGAAGCAAGCTAATATTTTAATGTTCCACAAAGAAGGAAAACCAACCAATAAACCAAACAGTTATCGACCGATCAGCCTGACCAGCTGTGTAGGCAAAATTCTTGAAAGAATAATACGCGATAGACTCTCCACATTTTTGGAGATTAATTCAAAATTTCCAGAAGAATAAAACGGATTTAGAAAGTATAGACAAACAACAGATCATTTAATTAGATTAACTGAAACTATAATAAATAGCTTTAATAAAAAAAGAATGCACTGTCACCTGCTTCCTCGATATCGAGAAAGCATTCGACATTGTATGGCACAACAGTGTTCGGTTCCGTATGTATGAAATGGGACTACCGCGTGGAATTATTCGCTGGTTATCTAACGTTTTGAAAAATAGAAAATGTAGAATAAGGGAAGAGGGAATTTTCTCGGAGTTCTTCACTCCAGAAGCTGGCGTCCCACAAGGAGGACTGGTTAGTCCTATTCTCTTCATCATGTATGTAAATAATATGCCACTTAATGATCCAAACCACGGACATGCGTCACAGTTCGCTGATGATGTAGCAATTTGGAAAAGTGCCCCTACACCAGAAATAGCAGCCATTAACATACAACCACAACTAAATAGATTATGTGAATACTGCCAAAAATACAGAATTAAAATAAACACAGCGAAGACACAACTAGTAATATTTTCAAAATAAACGAAACATCAAAAAGTTCAACCTCAGATATATTTGAACGGAAAGCTTCTACAAACTGTTACATGTGCAAAATTTTTAGGGTTAACATATGGGTTAAAATTTGGCGAAGAATAAACTATGCTAGGAGTTTGTTTGGGTATTTCGCACAAAGCTACTCGAGGGCTATCTGTGCTAGCCGTACCTAATTTAGCAGTGTAAGACTAGAGGGTAGGCAGCTAGTCATCACCACCCACCGCCAACTATTGAGCTACTCTTTTACCAACGAATAGTGGGATTGACCGTCACATTATACACCCCCACGGCTGGGAGGGCGACCATGTTTAGCGCGACGCGGGGGCGAACCCGCGACCCTCGGTTTACGAGTCGCACGACTTACGCACTTGGCCATGCCAGGCCATGCTAGGAGTCTAACTGATAAAAACTACGGAACAACACCAGAAAACATCATTAAAATATACTAGACCAGTAATAGACTATGCAGCTCCTGCATGGATAAATGTAAGTGAAAAACAAATACAAACCAAATTCCAAACATTACCGAATACACTAATTACATCAGCTTAAGGAGTACCTAAAACCACTTCCTCAAATTTCATGCACAATTACTCAAATACACAAACAATACCAGACAGACTTCTCCATAGTACAATAAAATATTTTGATAAAAATTGGCCAAAAAATGAGTTGTTATGCGAACTAGACATATTTCATATATGATCAAAAAAGACCTAAACACTTCTCCCCGTTAAACTTGTACATCAGATCTTTAAGATAAAATCAAATTTAAAATAATAATAATAGAATAGAGCTAAAATAAAACAAGCCACCTACGTTCTAGACTTATTTAAGAAAAATAAATAAATAAAAAATGAAAGAAGAGTATAAATGGACATTGCTCTTAAAAGGACCAGATTTAAAATTATGCTATTACTTCAGCCACTTCGTATTCATTCTAAATGTATTAACCAGGCCATTCCCACAAAGTAATGGAAGGAAGAAGAGGTCTAGTGTACCTGACCCTCCAGGGAATAAAAATATATATACCCAAAGACCTAGAGAGAGAGAGAGAGAGAGAATGTTGAGTATAATGTTAACATATAAATATAGCAAGAGATTCGGTGAGCTCTGGTAAGTTAGAAGACAACAAATTATACGATACTTGGAAATACATTAAGACACTGTAAATTACTTTTACAGATATTGTTTTAACTATTTATATAATTTATACAGATATTACTGGGTGTAATTTAATTTAACAGTAACAGTGGAACTATACCATAAAGCTGGTGAAAGCATGATGGTGAATAATTATAATATAGGCTATCCAGACATATTTCAAAACTTAAAATAAAATAAATTTTACTCACAAGAATCTTTTCGTGTTAATTTTCGAAATATTTTAAGAAAAGGTTTTCTTTTTATTTATTTGCGATTGATTACAAAATCTTTTTCTTATGATTTCCAGTCATTATCTCAACTTGACGTACATTTTATGTATTTTATTTTATCATCATATCAGTGCCTAAGAAACATTTAGAGAATATAGTGATTATTTCACGTAAAGCCACGACAGTTAGTTTAGAATAAATTGTTCATCATCGTAAACAATGAAAAGTATTTAAAATGTATTGAATAAGTTCACATGAGATATATATATTTGTATATTACAAAGTAATAATTTGAATACCTTGTTTCAAATCAATATATCAACCAAACGTGTTTAATTTAAATGCACCTCAAGGTTCTTAAGTAACAAAAATATGCTAATAAGCAAATATTTGTGTAAGCGAGTTGAGAATCCTGTGGCGCATTCTTTACTGAGATTCTATCTTTATACAGATACCAAATATAAAATTATGTGTATAGATATAACATTATGTTTAGAAAACACTTTAATATTAAAATTAAAAGCAAGAAGTATTGTTATTCAGGTAATTATTAGTTAATATCCAGTCACAAAGTTCACCCATTTAGTTTTCCTTTGGAAGAAATATATTTGGCTCTTACAGTTTACATAATCTAAATACTTTCGTTTTCAGGAATAATTGACTTGTACTATTAAGGCTGCTGATATATATCATTGTACTTGAATAACATTTAACTTACGTATATTACATTCCATCTGATTGTAAACAAAGTTTTATATTAAAGAAGAACCCAAGAAGAGGTTCCTTTGAAACTGTCTCAAAAATACCAATTTGATTTCATAGATTTTAGACAATGAAACGTAAAAACACAATCATCAAGGGGTATTATGGATGCAACATAAAGCAGTGGATGAATACCACAAATATCAGTTATCTGCCCTTTCAGTTAAACATGGTACATAGAAACCCACAACATTTAATATTCTGAAATTATTTGTTGTCAATTAAGGGATGAAAAAATACGAGAAAAAAAACAAACCTCGGTTTTATGATATTAAAATAGTAAATAAAAACATGTTTTCTTGTTTTATTTTCCTCATTTAAAACAAAACGAATTTAATAGTAATAGGAAAACGGGATCTTTTTGTTTTCTGGAATTAGAACGATGCTATTCACTTCAATAATCTAATAAGATTCCCATCAGTGATAGTTTAATTTAAATTAAATGTCTTAGAAATTTTATGTGTGTATGTGGATGTGTGTATAAAACATTAAAATTAATGTTTTATTTTAACAAGTTCCAAAATGTTTGTTAATCACAGAATAAAACAATATAATTATCAAACTTGAATTATAGTACAGTTATTTTTACCATAAATCTTCAAGCCAGAGTTTTAAATTAAACGGTTTTCTTCTTCAAAAGAAGGACATGAGATAATGTTTCTTTGTTGTTATTTTTTTTTTAATTTCGCGCACAGCTACACAAGGGTTATATGTGCTAGCCATCCATAATTTAACTGGGTAAGACTAGAGGGAAGACAGCTAGTCATTACCACCGACCGCCATCTTTCTTACGAACAAATAGATGGAATTGATCGTCACTATATAACTCCCACACTGGTGAAAGGGTAAGCATACTTGGTATGACAGTAAACTGTCCTTACTACCTGACCATACCAAGCCTACAAGATAGTGTTAAAATTTCTTGATAAAGCAAAATAAAATTAGTTGTAGAAAGAAACCCCAAAATTAGGTATACCTACTTATACAAATTACACGCATTTGTTATGACAAGTGTATACATTAGGTACAAAACAATAAGAAGTGTATACGTTTTTATATTTATACGTGTAATGTTAAATTAGTGTAGAAATAAAACTATAAAACCAAAATATATTTCATTTTATTGAGTATAAAAATCGTAGAAATAAATTTAAAAATTAGATAATTATATTTTCCAGGACATAAAACCTAATAAATATTCATATCTTCGATACAAAACTTTAATAAGTAACCTACTGAGAAACTTCTTCTTTAATAACGTGTTCTCTTATGATGGCTTTCCGGCCTTTTATTCGTAATATTTTCAGTTTATAGGACATCCTTATTTACCTCGATAGAAAATTACTTTTTATTATCAAATAAATGATTATAAGAAGAGTATTCCTTACCCCTTACACATATATCAACTACATTTATATTTAGCTGTAAAGAGAGAATCTTAAGTAACTGATACATATCACGATGAGGTGCTCCGCTGATTTTCTTTCTGTCGTAGCAATTCAGAGAGTATCTGTGTTATGTGTCCCTAATTTTGAAGTAATAGACCAAAGGGAAGACAGCTACTGAACACCACCCACTGGCAAGGCTTTGACAGCTCTTCACCAACGAATAGTATGATTATCCGTCACCATATAACGAAGCCACAGTTGAAAAAGCAACTACATTTGATGAGAGGTTTCGTTCCCGTTGACTCGCAGATTGCAAGCCGTTCTCCCTTTCTACCAAACTATGTCAAGCCCATCAAAAAGAAAATATCTCAGATAACATTTTTATGTTAAACACCATGAGAATAGAAGATATTAGTTATTGTAGAATCATGAAGAGAGTATTTCCTCCACGTTTAACAATAGAAATACGCCAGAGATGTTGACAACGTTTTCAATTGAAACAAAAAATGTCCTTTCATATGTTTTATTGCTAATCATGCAAATGCTTATTGGAATATTGTGCTTAGACACTTAATATTTCAAAAAAGGTTAGAAGGTTAAAATGGGGATTTATCTTAAACCTCAACCAGTTTTGGCTTTTTACATTATAATCATAACAAACTCAATACCACATACGTACCCAACAACATATTCATATCTAACAGATACTCTATCTGGTATTATTCATCTCTAAAAGTTTAATATCACTTTATCCACCCTGTATACGTGTATAATACATCATATGTCCATCATCTGCATGTGTCTAATGTATCACAATACTCAGCCCATACCTATCTAGTATATCACAAAAATAACTAACTAGGAATAATCTCGGTTACTGTACATAATAACATTCACCATCATGAATGTTTAATATGACAATATTTACCTAATACATGTATCTAATACACCACAATACTCACTTCCTACACCTGTGACCTGCTGGTTATGGTTTCATGGTTCGCAGTCTGTATACTCTAGGTTCGAATCCCTGTCATGCTAAACATGCTTGCCTTTCCAGCCGTGGGGCCAATTTAATGTGACGGTTAATCAAAGTATTCGTTAGTAATGGTTGGTTTCAACTATCAACCTTCTTTCGACTAAGTTTTGTCTGTCACTACTAAATTAAGGACGGCTGGGGCACCTAGCCCTGGTGTAGCGTTGCGCGGAATTCATACAAATTCTACACATTTCTAAAACTGTAATTATCAGCTCGAATAACATTATTTACCACTGTGTTAAAGAAACACAGATATCAATATCACAGATGAGCTTCCCAGAATATATTCGTAATAAGTCCTCTTGTTTCATGGGCCTCATTCTGATGTGAAACACAGTAAATTCTTAATTATACTTGTCGTAAGACATTATTATACGGCTTCTTACATTTCTAAATGCTACATTCTCTATCTTGTCCAACAGGGATTTTCATGAATTAGAACAGTGTATAACAGTTGTATTCCAACCACATTGTATTCGCCATATTCATCTCTAATCATCCCAATACAACTACTATTGTACCAAAGGGTTTGTAAAAATAGTTTGATCACTATTGTTTTTATTGCATCTCAGTTCACTGGAAAAGCTCTAAATTGAATGAAACATGTCTTTGTCAATGGATGTAGCGATCGCAGTGTGGTTGGAGTACTATTTTTATACAGTTTTCTAATTCTCGAAAATTCCTTAAGGACTATTCAAAGAATGTAGTGTTTAAAAATAGAACAGGTCCAATACTCATATCTCACGACATTTACAAGTTGTAACACTGCTTCGTAGTAAACTTTTAAAAGCATATTGAAATTTGCGTAATTTTTTATTTTTATTAAGAAATGAATAAGCTTTAACAAACGTCCCTAACTCATGACCTCAGACCTTCAAGAAGATATTTGTTTGATTTCAAACAAAAGTATCCTAATGAAAATTAATTTGTAAAACAATAGATACAAGAGATTTACACGTTCTTAGTAATATTTTCGTTCTCTTTCTTTTCAAAAAGTAGTTGAATAACATTTAAGCGTATTTTTAACACTTTTATCACGTTATCGGTTGACAAACTCCCATTTTTAATTTCTGATCTTTAAAACAAATTTTTAAACGTTTTCTTTTCTTCATTTTGTTCTCTTTTCGTATTCTCCTTTTGTTACCCCAATTCTTGCCCTGATTAACTTTTACTTCTTGTTATTTTCTTTAACATTAATTAATAATACATTTCTTCAAATACTCAATGGATGTCAATCGAAAGAGAACAATTGAAAAATAGAAGTTTTTGTCTTGAACTAGGTATGGCTAAATATTTACGTTCGATGCCTTTATAAAAACAGTTTTAGGTTAGTACTTTCAGCTCAACAATCCCCTTTAGAAATAGGTTCTGTTGTTTAAACCTTATTTTATTAATTTTATGTGTTGGTACTAAAGGCATAAAATAACAAAGATAAAATATTATTATAGTTTTAGATCACTCTATCTCTTCTTATCATATAATTTTTGAATACATTGATTTTGTAGCAGCAAACGATCTCTGTCTCCTGTTTCATATCATGTGACATAATTAGATAGAAATATTGTAGCATTTTACTTGAAGTAAATAATTCTAATTTTAATACGTTTTCAGAGGTGTCGTAGCAACCAGAAATAACGTTTAACCCTGAAACCAAAACCTTTGACAAACAGCTTCTGGCCAGATAACGTAAAGAAGGTGGTTATGACGGAGACTAAGTGAATTTGTGAGAAGTGTTTTATTAAACTAACCGGTTACTGACATCGAACTGAGAAAACGTTGTGAATATTAACAACAGAATTGTACACTGTGGAAGTAATGTGGCTGTCATCGGGACTAAATTTGAGTGAAATCATCCATCATGTCTTTGTAGATTAATCAACTGTGAAAATATTAACAACAATAATTCTAAACCGTGAAACTATTGAGGATAGTAACAACATAAATGTTCATTTTGAAAACACTGTTGACATTAACAGCAGAAGTGCACACTGTGAAAACATTGCGTATAGTAAGAACAGAACTGTAAATTGTGTAAACACCTTGGACATTAATTAACAACATGAACTGTTCACTATGTGAACACCGTGGACATGACCAGGAGTTCTGTACACTGTGAAAACATTGTAAAGATTTCTTGTTGTTGTTGTTTTTTTTTTTTTGTAAAAACAAGACTTTAGACTGCGAAAATTCAAATGGCAAACGTGAACATAGATTTGATATCTGGTCAAATATTTCTTACGTGAATTATGTATGCCATACATTTTCTGTAAATATTATGAATATTTATTCCAACCATGTTTAGAAATCTATCTAATCAACATTTCTTATAAGTTACAGACCAAGCATAAACCATCAACAGAACAACAGACAGCTGATTTGTACTTACTAAAATGTATACTGTGGAACATACGTCAACTATAAAGAATCTTTTTGATTCACTGTAACAAAAACAACAGATCAGAAACATAAAAGAAATGGGGAAAACTGTCGTTCGTTCTGTCAGTTTTATGTTCATATTAACGACTGTCGCTTTTCATGTATTTATGGTTGAAGAAAAAAAAGGAAATTTCACCGTATTAACAGATTTCTAATACTGTGGACACTATGAAATAACTATTGTAACACATGTATAAACAATAATTAAGATACGCCTCGTTTCATTTGTTACAGCTGTAGTTTCTTGTGTCCGTGTAATGTATATTGTCAGTGTTGTAGGTTCGTGTCTATGTATAAATAACGACAATGAAAACGAAAACTAACAAAAACATATTTCGATACCAATTGATAATTTTTTGGTACAGAATAAAGATCTGTTGTTTAGGGAAATTTATTTTTTAAGTACAATATTTTGAACGCGTTTTCCTGTTTTATACTTGAATATAATATCAGGAGTAAAACATTGTTAATGTGTTGAAAAATATTGTATTAAATAAAATGTAACGTTATTAAAGATGTTTCAATGTCAAATACGACACTGAATATTAACTTACTTAATCTAGTTTATCATTAACACTAATTGTTTTCAATCATAACTATTACTTCAATTATATCACAGCTATTTGTTATTTTACAGGTTGGCAATGTCATTCAGTTACAGTATTTTATTAACATGTCTTCTTTTACAATAAAGTTCATTAGTAATATATCATTGACATCCATAATAGACTAATACCAGTCACAGTGATATCCATAAAGACCCACATCGTTCACACTGATATTTACAAGTCTCACACTAGTCACACAAGTTAGGATGGGTCGTATTAGGGATGAAATAGCGAAGTTAATTCTAAAGATCCTATTGTTATGAGCAAGGGAAAATAACAGATGGAATACACAAGGATATGGATTATGAACTTAAAGATGTTATAGTTGTAGGCGATTCCTTGAAAACAGTATACGAATAGAGTAGTTTGTGGTGTAAATAGGGTATAAGTTATAATGTGGGATATAAAATGTACCCTGGGTTTTGGAGGTGACTAGGGAAGAAGAACCCACACTGCGGTGGGAATACACCATCTCACAGTCTTCACTCCCATTCGCCACTCTCACAGAAAGAAAAAATAAAGTAAAGAAATAGCAATAGAAATAATAGATATAGAAATAGAAATTAGAAGAGCGAGTTGTGTGTGCTCAAGCCCACAACAATTTTCATCCATGTAATTCTTTACTGCTTGCAGACAGTTGTGGGAAGGTGACTGCTCTCCGAAATACAGAAGAAGAAAGATTGAGTTAAAGTTTATAAGAATAAAGAAAATAAGGTCATTTTGGGGTAAGTAATTTAATTAAATTTACCCCTTGAAGATATATAGCATTGCAGCCTCATTGTAGTAGAAAGGCACTAATTGGTAGCCCAGTAAACGAATTATACTAGTATGAAGGGTCCCACCCAGTTATCAAAATTAACTAGTATAACTCCCAACCATCACCCGTTAAGTCTATTGTGACTATCATGTTCTAAACAAGCCTGTACGTGCGGTAAGGTGTACATCTGCATAAAATCGTGACACGCTATTAAACTGCCTTATTCATAACTAAAAATAGTTATTATATATTTTAGTAAAATTTCTTTAATTTTTGATTCTTTATATTTATTCAATACATTCTTATATTTGTTACAGAACAGTTAAATAATTTTATTTAAAGTTTCTTTGCGAGATGAAGTAACTATTGACTTTTGTATCAGTATTTCAACATTACTGATATATTATTGTAATTTAATCCAAATTTTACAATATTTGAGTTATTGCAAAGTTATAATGCTTATAACAAAAGAGTCATGTATCTTACTATTAAAACATGGTAGACCATAAATTATACAAGCAAAATATTTTCTTTTATAAAAAATATATACATTGATATCCTTAGCAATTATTTTAATTGCTAAATTTAAATAATGTGCTTTGGTGTTAGATGTTGAAGTATTTTCAATTTCTAATTCTGCTGGATGAATAGTGTTAATCACATTTATTTCAGGACTATTTATACTATTTAAATAATCTGTTGTTGTTTTTGGAATTTCGCACAAAGCTACTCGAGAGCTATCTGTGTTAGCCATCCCTAATTTAGTTGTGTAAGACTAGAGGGAAGGCAGCTAGTCATCACCACCCACCGCCAACTCTTGGGCTACTCTTTTACCAACGATTATAACCCTCTACGGCTGGGAGGGCGCTAGTCATCACCACTCACCGCCAACTCTTGGGCTACTCTTTTACCAACGATTATAACCCCCTACGGCTGGGAGGGCGAGAATGTTTGGCACGACTCGGGCGCGAACATGCGACCCTCAGATTACGAAGCGCACGCCTTAACGCGCTAGGCCATGCCAAGCCCGTTATATAATCTATATATCTGTAAATTAAGATCAAAATGTTTGAATTTGTGTAGTTTTAAATAAATCTATTGTCATAATACTAAAGATATAGATTTGCTATACAAGTAGAAAAATTAGCTCCCATTGGGTCTATTACTTCTTTTAAAACTTGTTATTAAAAAATATATCATTATTGTAGATACAGAAATTTGACATATCTTTTATGTTTTTGGAGCTAAATCTTTTTTCCTGCTCTTTGATAACAGGATAACAGAACTTTTCTATTGTAGAATTTAAAACAAAGATTAAATCTTTTAATGGAATTGTGGGGTAGAATTTAGTAAAATGAAATGTTTGAATATTATTTATTTGTTCACAATTTTGTAGATAATTTAAAATAGGTTGGTTATTTTTTATTATCCAAAAAAGGACGTTTGGAAACATTACTCCTTACATAACTTCTTACCTGAAACAGGAGTCAAGAAGAACACAACATATGAAGAAACAAGCTGGATTTTCTATGCATTTATCTCTACATGTTCATTGTTTTACAGTTGAGGCAAACTAGGTTGTCTCATGGGACGTCGATGGAGCATTATTATTGGTTCTTGTAATTTTTGGTAAGATGTATGTTTGTATTTATGTGTAATAATAATAATAACGAATAGAAACAATGGCAACTGTTCTGTTTAATTCATGGATGTCAATAGTTATAACATATAATCACAATGCACTTGTAATTAACAAAACTCAGTAAAGTTTGTATTAAAAAAAGAGATGTCATCAGAAGTTTCATTTTCAATATGCACGTATTCTTATATTAACATTGTTTCTTAATTCATTAAAATAATTAATAGCACTGATATTATGTTGTATTGCTAGTAGCAAGTCTTGGTCAGATATTATTTATTAACTGATATTTGGATTATTTATAATTTTGTATCCCAATTCCATGACGGTTTTCTCTCCGATTTCTAATTTTCTTAAAATTTAACAAATTCAGTGAATATTGAGTTTACTTGATGCAGAGATAGAATAGTTATTTACTGATAGAAGTGAGAATTATTGTTGCTGTTGTTTTTCTATTATGTTACTCGATCAGTTAGAACGTTCATAGGTTAATCCTCATTCGTTTCAGAGCTTATATTAAAAATTTAAAATATTTGAAAATAGGCTTCAAAGAGAACTTGGGTATGGTAAACGTTTATATAAGAAACATATTAACTTTTTATCATTATATAAATTAAAACTAGCATTATCTCACAAATAATACTAATAAACCGACTTAATAACAAAACACGTTACCATAGTGGATTGCTGTTAATATAATATTTCTTCATCTCTAAAGATCAAAACATGATGCAAGACAGAAACTTTATTGGGAGTATGGAAATTAACAACATAGGAAAAAGTATTGTGAGAACTTTGTAACTCTCTGAACAGAAAACACAAATAAAATACCAGTTAATTTGGAGTGATAACAGTTTTACCACAAGAAGAGCACCAGAAATAACACGTTACTGTCTACTGAAGTACATGAAAAATCCTGCAGAAAGAAATTTTTTATTGTTTCAGGTAATGCTAATAAATGTCTTAAGAGATATTTCTATTATTAAATGTATTGAGAACAGTTAAGAGTTTGAGCACAAAAACAAAGATGACGTTGCGATATATGATTGTGAAATATGTTGATATTAAGTAGAAAGATTAAAAATGGTTGCGTTTTAGTGTACAACAAGATATACTGTATATATAAAGGAACAAAAAGAAATCCAAAATAATGATACTGTGTTGGTAGAGCAAATATCAAAGTAATAAAATGGAATACGAGAGATGGTAGTCTTTTTTTTAAATCTCAAAGACATGTAATATATACTTTTTGTTAATGTGAATGTTATGTGTGGGTAACTCTCGTAGTTCTCGTGCTGTCGTATTTATTTAAGTTAAATAAAAACATTTTTGTCTGTTAGTTTTGGGATAGGAGGAACGTACTGGAGTACACAACACAGCCTCGTAACAATTATAATCACTTATGGAGTGATTAATACTTTGGGATTTATCTGTTGTTTTGGCCACCCCATGGTCAATGCTGTCGAGGTGAGCACAGTTGTTTCGAAAATATCTCAAATAGAAATATTTAAAAAAACAGATACTTTCATATTCCATTTGTTTAAAAAATATCATTTAACTATTTTATTTCAATAGCTATAAAGCAAGATATATGTAAATATATACATTTATATATCCATGTCAACGTCCATAGCTAACATACAATAGTAATACACGATAAGTAAAGTCTTCGAATTGTATTAATTCTTGAATTCATCATACTTCTATAAACACTTATGAGAAGGGTATCGGTATTATTACGCTGGGAATCTAAACTCAAATACAATAGTTATAATATTGTCTGTCCAAGCGATTTTAATGACGGGGTTGACAGGGGCATAATGGGGATGCCGTGAAACTTTATAACTGTATAAGTGTAATCTTATAAATTGATAAATCAAAAAAATATTTTTCCCTTTTTTATGTCTATATTTCATTTTGTACTTCAAGTACATAGACTAACAACAATATAAGGTTATAATTCTGTTGCTAAGCAACATGTTTTAAAAGAAATTTTGGATCGTGGTGTTACCAACTTGCTTTATCTACATATTAGTTGTTCAATCTATTTCATGTTTATCTCTCACTGGCAGAACAGTATGTCTGCGGACTTACAAGCTAAAAAAACAGGTTTCGATACCCTTTGTTGGATGAACACAAATAGCCAGTGGTGTAGGTTAGTGCTCAATTTAAAAGAACAACAGCAACTAGTTGATTTCTAATAATTATCATTATGTGAATACGTCACATAGTACATTTCATGAATGACCTTTATTTTGGTTGATTCACATTGGAATTTACTGACGGTGGACTGCCTTCAGTGCTTGTTTTCTGCCTCTACCTTAATGAAACTTGATTTAACAAAAAAATTATTTCTGAATCTAAATATGACAATTGAGGTTAAAATATACAACGAGGTAGCGATAGTGGTTAGTGCCCCAACATATTTTGACGTATGGTATGCTCGTCTACTTGGTACCATCACTATTGTGTAGACGTGGTTTCGCTTTCTTTTCTTATACACTTCTTAATAATCCAGTAAATCTATAACAAAATGGATGTATCTGTTGATGCAAATACATATTGTTGCGATTAATAACCAGATAATATATAGTTCATACAAAACGTTTCTAAACTTACTAAGTAATAGGATATTTAGCTTGATAATTTCAAAAGTCTATTTTCACAGTTATTTCCCAAAAAGAAAGGCTTCGTGACAGTGATTGTTGCTCCAGGGTTATCTGTAACTCCTCTTTTTATGAATAGTGTGCAGACATTCTTTGTAAACCCTAATAATCTACAACCTGCTTCTGATGGGTGAGTTACAAGTTTCTGTAAACATTCGTGACGCTTCTACAGATAAAACATTGTCTACTTGTTTCAGTTTTCTGCTACCTTTTCTTACTTTTTACTCAAGATCCTTACATCTTTTTATTTTAAGTTATTTTTTTCACTGTACAAGTCTCAAATATTTAGAACAATTTGGAAGAAAATTATAAAGATTGTAAAATCATGCTAAAATGGAACTCTTACACATATGACACTGAAAAAAAACTACCGCACGATGTGCAAACCCAAACATTGCGAAATGTTATTTTGTGTACATGTAGATTTGCTTTAGAAGTCACAATTTTCCCGTTTCGTCTCCGTTTTTCTTTACGTATTACTTTATATTTCTTCATTCTCAAGGTACAAATATGACGTGATGAATACATCTTACGAGGTGTAAAGCGCTGGCACCATCTGCATAAATAAGATAGTACTGTCTGTTGTATACCCACGTAAATACTTAGCAGATTGTGGACATGGGAAAGTTTTACTTCGTTTTGCAACCACTACTTTGCCCCTCTTTATAGACCTTTATCATATTTGGCATGAAGGTTTGTTGGGTCATGAAGAAATATATGCAAAGTTTCGGTTTCACATTTTGTGTTTTGCTGTTTTTACGGGCGTTTTCTTAAAATTATGTACAAAGGAAACAACTTTTTTATGTTCTAAGGCAACCTTTCATCAATCATGAATTTACATAACTGTTGTCCAGTGTACGGGTACCCCAGCTAGTCGTATATAATATACCAGAAATTGCACACTATTGTTTGAAATCATGATTAATTATTTTTTCTAATATATTTACAAAATTTTCAAAGGGTTATATGTCATAGAATGTTCTTTCACTAAATTCATGAAATTTAGAAATATTAAATGCTAGTTGTTGAAACAAGGTGAATGATATTTTAGATACCAGGCCCGAGCAAGGTATTAGAAAAACAAAAATATTGTATCACCTCAGGAATTGAAGCTATAAATTACACATGAGTGTTTTTATTAGTTTTGTGTGTTGATTTCATTGTTTGTAGTTAAACATGAAGCTATACCTTGGACTATCTGTATTGTCGAAACCTTTTCTCTAACCTTACAAATAAGTCCGCGTTAAGTGTAGAGATACTTAACTCATCTCATCACTGTAGTATTAAGTTAATTCTTACGTCAGTTTAGTTTTTATTAACAAGTAAACGTTCAACATTCTTTCAGATATTTTACAACGATGAAATTATAGAAAGTGTTCCTGCTTTGTTTCTGATAACGACAAGTTTCACTGGTGGCATTCTACTGATTGGGTTACTCATGTATAAAGAATTACCACAAAAATTAAAACAGGTTAGAGGAATTTGAATTAAACAGTTTGTTGAAGGTACTTTAAAACAAATCTGCATGATATGATATGAAAAATCTCGGCTTATTTACTAATGGCTGTTTTCGTTAAGCGAGATGGGAATCTTTTAACGTTCTAAAACGCTCCGTTCAACTTCTGCTCGTGTTTCATGTTGGTCACATAATTAATATAAATCTAGATGATTTTCAAACATGAGTTGTTTGTAAGATAAGTATCTCCTCATTAAACCCAATCATGACAGTAAAATAACTTCGCTTATTTCCATCACGTTTTTAAACGCTTCGTTATTCCTAGCAATACTTTTTCAAAATGAGCGCAAGGATTTTATATATTACTAATAAGAACCATTACTTTTCGTGCTCAAGATATGTTTCATTAATTGAAAACTGCCTGTTTTCTTCTTCTTTCTTCAGCATTTAAGATTCTGTTGTTTAAAAAAATATAGTGTTACTGCGTATTTCTGAAGAAATTTTGGTATACATGAAGGACTGTGAGGACTGATGTTTATGCTAATATACAGAAACGTTGGTTTAATATTATCGAAATGAAGTCTTTTTTAAGAAAACAGCGTTTAATAAAATCTAGCTGAATCAGCTAATTTAAGAAATTAGAAAATTTGGTACTTCTGTTTTCCATTATATTGTATTGTCAGTTTCTATACATAAGAACAACTATTTTTATATTTCTAACCCAGGAAGAAACAGTATCCATTGAACTAACACATATGTGCAAAACGTCAAGGCATTCGTACATTAATGAATCAAGTACAAAAACTCGGGACTGTAGAACAACAATAAATAATGAAAACTATCTCCATCATTGGAAGAAACTCCAGCCAATGCGAACGCTGACGACCAACAACCGTACAGAAATAATGAAGCTGATCTTCATTTGTCACCAACAGGAGCTCTTAAAATGAAAGAATTTTATCTTTTGTCAATAGTTTGTATTAGCTAATATTACCCATATATGTTTGTGAATATTTTTTAACAAGTAAGTAGTATTTGTACCCTTTAACTACCGTAACTGAGATTAAACCTTTAAAAAATATTAATCTTATTGTCATTATAAACCGTCTTGATATGCGACATGGAAGAAACTCTGCATGCAACCATTGAGTGCAGTTTTCTAAACTCATATGAAATAAGCAGAAGTTATATTTAAAACTAAGTAAAAACTCTAGGACTGTGTTAAAACAATCTAACCGGAGTGATGAGAGAAAGTTTTTTACATTTGTAAATTACTTTCTTAGTGTTTTTCAGAGATATGGACAGACGTTTTTAGAAGATGATACGTTTCTATCTATTGTTGGTTCTGTAGCTGGAGCGATTCATGCTCTTAGCCAGGTGACTGTGGGCTTAATTCAGGACAAAATATCTTAAAAGATAAAACATATAAATGGAAGTGATTGAACTTATGTTGTTATTAAAATGATTAAAATAATATATGTTGTGTTAAATGTATAATATATTTATGGTTAAGCAGTAAGATAGAGAGTTTAGGATAATAAAAATTGTGTCTGACCTCTGCCGTATAACAACATAGTCCATTCTTTGCTTTGCACATAAAGCGAAAATATATCAGTGTAATAATCAGGGCCCGACATGGCCAAGCATCTTAAGGCGTTTGTTAAGGTCGCGGGTTCGAATCCTTGTCGCACCAAACATGCTCGCCCTTTAAACCGTGTAGACGTTATAAAGTGAGGGTCAATCCCACTATTCGTTGGTAAGATAAACTATAAGTCAAAAGATACCATTCATTATAAACTTGCTGATTATTAAACTTGTTTTTATTTCTTTTGTGATTATTATCTGAAAGGAAACGACTTCTGTCCTACGATATTGTCGAAAACAAAATACAATACGAGAATTCTGTGGGTAAAAATATTTGTGTAACGATTTTCTATTCTTTAGACAAATAGTTGGACATAGTGTTATATAAATAAGTATATTTAACATATCAGTTACAGTCATGTGAAAAAGTTAGGACATCCTGTGAAAGCCTGTGTATTTGTGCAACATTTTTGGATATATAGATATTTAACTTTAATTTCAACAATACTGAGAGATTAGAGGAATATAACTAAACAACAAAACTGAAGAAAAGACTTTAAAGAATTTCTGTTTTTGTGATTCTACAAAAATGCATATTCTAACTGAGGAAAAAGATAGGTCACCCCCACATTATTCACACTTAAAATGGCTCAACTCACACAGGTGAGCTGTCCAGGCCCTGCTGCAGCAAAGCAGCCCCAAACCATGACACTTCCATCTCCATGCTTCACAGTTGGTATGAGGCTCTTTTCCTGGAATGCTGAATTTGGTTTACGCCAAACATGTCCTCTGTTCTGGTGTCCAAATAATTCAATTTTGGACTCTTCTGCCCAAAGAACATTATCCCAGAAGTCCTGGTCTTTGTCTACATTCACTCTTGGAAATTTCTGTCCGGCCTTGATGTTTCTTTTAGAGACAAAAAAATTCCTCCTTGCACACCTCTCATGCAAGTTAAACTTGTGCAGTCTTTTTCTGATTGTAAAAGTGCATGCCTCTACAATATGTTAGTGTGTTTGGAGACCTCTTTTAGCATCTTGCGATGAACTTGCTTCGACGACCAGACCTGGGCATGTTGGCAGTTGTTTCGAAAGCCCTTTACTTGTTGGCTATTTTCCGGGCAGTGGAATGGCTGATTAAAAAATCTTTTGGGATCTTTTTAAATCCCTTACCAGACTCATAAGCTGCTACAATTTTCTTTCTGAAGGCCTCATACAGCTCTTTCGCTCTCACCATGGTGCTCACTCTCACTTCAACAGTCAGGAGCACACCAAACTAAATGCCTGAGGTTAAAATAGGGCAAGCCTCATTCAAAATGCTGAGTAGCGATCTTCTAATCATGTGCACCTGGTGTGATACACCTGTGTGTGAGTTAAGCCATTTTAAGTGACCTAACGATTTCCTCAGTTAGAATATGCATTTTTTGTAGAATTACATTTTCACAAGATCTTGAAAAGTGTTTTCTTCAGGTTTAATTGTTTAGTTATGTTCCTATAATCTCTCAGTAGTGTTAAAATTGAGATTAAATATCTATATATCCAAAATGTTACAAAAAATACACAGTCTTTCATAGGGTGTCGTAGCTTTTTAACATGATTGTATATACAATGTATTTTCAGGAATGTTTACTCAACATTTAAGAGTTAATTTTAATTAAGTGATTTAGACACTAAAGCTCGTTACAATAGTATATATATATTTTGAAATGTTATTTACTCACACAGAATTCTATATTAATATAGTAATTTCAGAATCATTTAGAACAAAAGCTACTGACTTACTTTGTTGTTGTATTTACAAATCACGTTGTTTAATTTATTAATTGTTTATCCAATATATAATAAATTCATTACAGTTACTTATTTATACAGGTTACAGAAAATTATATTCTGTTATAAAAACAGAAAAACTAGGCTACATAGAACGGGAGAGTATATTATACAAAGTGTTATTTAAAAGTAATTTTACGAAGGAATTTCAGAAGAATGAAAAACTGATATAACTAGTTTATTCATGTAAATTATTTAGCAAGACATTCTGCTTAAAATACTAACACATAAGTATGAATCCCAAAATATCATTCGATTTATCGTGTTATACTGGTCTGAGGCCATTGGTAAGTTCACAAACTAACCCATTTTAAAAAATGTTTCACTAGTTGTTTCTACGGTTTAGTAATATCTACTTGTTTTAACATAGATATTTATTTTAGTTAAATATATATTTAGAAATGCATGTAAGGTATACTGTTAAATACATATTGCGAAATTCCTACATATTTCCCAAAATTTTTAGAAGATTATCGAATACAAAAGACAACAATGTATGTTTTACGAAAGCAAAACAACTCCCATTAAGCTTATAAAAGATAACCAACGCAAAACAGAGTGATAATTGTATATTGTTGGGTTGCTACAATTAGCATACTATAAAGTTCGGAAGCAATAACTTAGTAAAACTTATTAGAATAACAGCACTTGGAAAACCAAGTGTATCGAAACGTCTGTTACCAGTTTTCTCTTCAGGGTAAAATTTACTCATGAGACTGTAAATCATAAGCTGTCTCAACCTTTTTAGAATTGCATCGTTCACGTCACTGCCGCCAATCGAACTCAAATTCCAAATATGTGAAATATATGTGACATTCAATTCCCATAATAAGGGTTATTTATTTGAAATGAACAATTTTATGTACTACAAAATACCTTTGACAGGAACAGGATGAATTTAGATTTAGACATTTCCGATTAAACAGGTACTCAAACCATTTTATGGCATTTCTAAAATAGTTATTTTAAATTAAAACTATATGACACTAAACAATAAAGTCTAGAATGTAATGTAAATGATATGGAGCTTCGGGTACATGGCAAAGAGTCTGTTTTAGGGGTTGAGAAGCTTCTCCTTGGTAGTGACTGGCTTCTTCTAGTGCATAAAAGGCTTTTCCTAGGAGTGGGACGTGCTTTTCCATGTAAATGGCATGCTAGTTCGTAGTTTGGCTCTGCTATTTAACTGTTAAGTTAAAAATAAATATAAATTACCAAAATAGAGAGCGAATGCAGATACCGAAATTATTTAATTACAATTAGAAATTTATGTTTTTAAAGCAAACTTACATATATTTACTTTTTTTCTTACAAAACACTCTTGGCGGTAGGTAGTGGTGACTAGCTGCCTTCTCTCTAGTTTTACATTGCTAAATTATTGACGATTAACGCTTATTTAGTTTTTTGCTAACCTAATGATGATCTAAAAAGGTCAAAATGTCATTCTGAACTTCATTTTAATATCTATACCAACCGTCTTGAGGAGAGGGTTTCTCGTCATCACGAATTACTACATTTTTAATAACTATATCAACTGTCACTATCTTATATGCCTTTGAAATGGATTCCTTAATTTCATAAACAATAATGTTGCAAATCTTTCTTATTATTCATAATATAAATGAAGTTTAACATAGTGATGCATTTTAATCGTCATTTTTTTATGGTCAGTATCAGGGCCATATTTACCAGATTATAAATAATAAAACATTATTTGCACAACAAACACCTACAAGTACTGGTCCAATAATTATTCAGGACCAACCGTTTATGTGACTGTTGCATCTAATTCGGCGCCAGGAATTCTGTGATAGTGTTCAAAACGTCTTCATCTCCGAATATCACAGATATTGTGTGGTTGACATATTATTATACATTCTTATCTACTTTCATTGTAAAGTTGCTATTGATGTTGACATTATTGTATTAAACGTTAAGAACAGTTAGTGAGATTGAGTAACTATTGAATTAATATGTGTTTGGATGAAACTAACTCTTCTCCAATTCGAAACACGGACTGTAAATTAAGTGTTCTGCCTGTTATGTCAGTGATTTAAATTCACCGAAAATTGAATAAGACATTCCCATCTTTAGAGAAACGAGTGAAAATTGTCTGGTATTTAATACATTTAGCTTCCAACTACCGCTTGTTACCAGCGTTCATAGACTCAGAATAACATGTACGTCGTGGAGACTTTTATTAGTCAAAAAATTCTTATTACGTAAAGACCTTAATAATATGTTGTCTTATCTATCTTTGCTTAAAATGTTTGAAGCACCTGAAAGGTGATATATTTGTGTCAGTCTCATATTGATCGTTTACTAATGTGAATGGCTTCAATTGCCACATGAAGCTTTGTCTAAGGATAACATTACTGTTTCTAATAGTGGAGTGGCTCCAAGAAGAGAAATGACAAACACGAAATGTGTAGAAAAAAGGTGTGTTCATTAAAGATTATTCAATATGACTCGTTGGTACATTATTTTATATTTCAATGGGGTCGTATCGCAGACACTGATCAGGTAATTAAAACTGACACTATTGACATTAGAAGTTGTGGAGGTATCAAAGAAATTGTAAGTTTCTTAGGCTATGTTCTTTGTGGAAAATCAATAGCAGAGTAGATATCTTGGCAGCGACTTTGATGTACAGAAAGGTTTAATTGTTCCCTTAAGACAGTTAGGTACATGTCACTACGAAGTAACCAATCTTGGTGAACAGGAAGATATTACTACATTGAAACGACAAAACAACCATTGAATCATAAGTACTGGCAAGAGAAAAACCTGTAGACATTTTCTCCTTTGAGCAGAGATGGGGTATTCGGTAATAATATTTATATACTCTGGTAGGGAAAATTAATGTAATCGTATTTGTAATTCAAATACAGTTACATAGTATTTATATTCACTGAATGATTTCATGAACACTTGATACTGCAAGAGAACATCGAAACGTACTTTTGTGATCTAACTATTTTGCAGATTTCGTGACAACACTAACACTTTTGAAGAGCTTTTAGTTTTCAGCTAGAGTAAGAACATTGTTACCTCAATTATGTAGTGCCATGTGTTTATAGGCTGACGACTTGGATTGACAAGATGCACTCAGATATTATTTCAATGTTGTCTACGTTGAGCTACATTCCACTTGGCTGGAACTATGGATCCCAGTTCTAAACACAACTGATCTTTCACTAGAACTACGATCTATTAATTCACTGGAATGCTTCCGCAGCAAGATGTCGTTAAATTTTCTCTAACACCTAGTTCTGGAACCATAGAACCAAAACAGGACTGTTTGCCTCTTGAAAGGAAGGAAAGCTATTTAGTTTATTTGTTTATTCCAAGACACTAAGGGCATCATCTTCAGAAGATAGAGATGAACACCTACCTCTACAGTACTTACATTCTTGACGAAAACAACTATCTCTAGATTTTGGAAGATCCATGAGAAAAACGTTTCTACCCTATCTATACTAGCCAAACGCTACCTTAGCGTTCCAGCATATTCTGTTTCTGTTGAGTTTATTTAGCATCAGAGGCAAAGCCGTCACACCTGATTGCTACCAACTCACTAACTAGATATTTGAGAGACTGATGTTCATAATCAGGAATACATCGATGAGTGTTTGTTTCCATATTAATAAAATATGAATTATTTATATTTGTATTCAATAACAGATGAATTTCAGTTCGAATTGTTCGAAAGCAATTAACATGAGTTTGTTCGAGAGGGAAGAGGAGAACGAAAATATATAATTTTCTAACCTATTTTAGTCTAAAATATTTCCAAGTTTTATAAATGACTGTTGGTTGTATAATATTAACCTACGATCTGATAAAACTACCAATATTATGGTCGAAAATAAAAAAAATCATTCCGGTCAAAATTAAATATCGTATTCTCACCTATCAACATACGATCACGTTGCATTATCAGTTATGTTCCTTAACCAGGAAATGGTTTATAAAAAAAGGGTTTTCTCGGGGTACACTTCCCTAGCAAATTTTGATGTTTTTCGATCTACAGATCCCTATCCTCTTTTGTTTTTTTGTTTTTTGTAGAGTTAATATTTTATCTCTTGCGGACAACCATTGGACCTTTGCCACCAGATTGCATTACAAACTCTTTAACTTTAAATCTTGTCGGTTTTGCTATTAATAATCAATCACTAACCCAGTTAAATTATACATCACGAGTTGGGCAAAGAGGTCTCTTCTGAGCGCAATCGATTGCTTTGTATCTCTTCTTGAGATGCAAAGTGATAAATCGAAATAATTGTCACGAATATCAATACTTCATCAACATCAATACAAACCGCAGAAAACATTACGCGCACACACATAGACAAGAAGCAAAATTAACTAACAAAAGTAAATATATCCCAAGAATAAAAAAAATCACGAAACCATATACTGCTGCATACCATATATTCCCGACATCAGCAGGAAAATAACCAACATTTGGCAGAAACTAGAAACAAAATATGACATTCCAGTTGATACCAAATTTATTCAAAAACTAGGCACAAATCTAAGGTCTATACTTTGTAAAACCTAAATTGACAAACACCACACCAACATTATTTATAAAATACAGTATGAAAACTGCCACGACTTCTATATGGAGAAACAAGTAGAAGATTCAAAGAATAGAAAAGTCACCTTCACGCGTTTTCCAACACTGCAAATCAAATAAACACAAGATAACCGTAAAAAACACCGAATTACTAAATAAAAAAACAAACATAAACAACGGCAAAATTAAAAATCCTTACTTATACAACAACTGAAGCCCAAAATAAACCAATACATAGAAACACCTTTATACCTATATTAATAAATATAATCCAACATCTAAGCACGCCCTCTACATTCCTACACTCAATTACACAACCCTTTAAACATGTTGTCAGCTATCAATCAGTTACCAATTTCTTTATTTGTGATCCAGGAGTTTATACATATATATTCTTCGTAACAAGTAGGTTTTCTCGTCATCACTGTATGTGAATTATTGTTTTCTATATTGTAGAAAAGTAATTTTCCAACAAAATCAATACATATACAAATGCTTACATCATTCCTGACTTGTTTTTGTCCATAACTTTAAAACAATAAAAAGATTACACTTACACTAATGCTTGAAGCCATCTGTTCTAAAACACAAGGTTTTACCAATTACACTTATGCATCTAAATTTATTGAGTTGTGCGCATGCACTAAATAGAACAGTTGTCATACAAGAATAAAAATAATTTGATTAAAAGTTATGTTCTTCTCTGTAAAATCATAGCGTTATAAGGGTTCATGTATCATATTTTCTGTGACGGTTAAAATAACTATTACTTTTGTCCAAAATATATTTTTTAAAATGGAAGAAACAAAATTGGACTCTGTGAGTAGCTATTTTTGTTATATTTATAGCGGTAGTGGAAAGTAATTCAGAACAGTTACAGTATAAACATTACTCATTTTACTCTTTAATCTCGTTTCATAGTGACTTTTACTTTACTAATTACACCAAGTTAAAAAATATCTACTTATTACAATGACTTAATATATTCCAGATTTACTTTTGTAAGATACCACTTTCCTAATTTGAGTTTTATATATGTTGGTTTTCTATTTATTCCAAACCTTTGATTCACTAAATAGTTACACATACTAAAATAAGTCGTTCCTTATTATTTTATATTATGTCACAATCACGCAATCTTCGATCTCAACAGTAGTTCTAACAAAATTATGTGAAGCAAATGAGGTAAACCTTACACAACTTATCGAAACAAAAGTGTCCTTAGATCCTCTGATTATATATGAATTAGCGTTTTATGTTGTTTCTGGATCAGATGAGCTCCTAAATATGCCGCTATATAATATTTACCACTTCCATAGGGAACATTGAAAGCTATAGTATTCGAAATAATGTCCTGTAATTCTACAGCCTTTAACAACCATGAAGTACAGTTAGTACAATTATTCTTCAACAAAAGAATAAAGAAAATTTTATTATAGAATACTTATCCTTGTGAACAATGTACCAAGACCTAAACTCGATAAGGTAGAAATTTTTTTATATCGTTGAAACTGAGTGATATTGGAAATACAATACCTTTTACTAAGTTTTAAAGTATTTCTTCCTTTTTATATTATGTGTTTTTTGCGTTAACAGAGTATGTTTTTAACGTCATTTTTATTAATTCTTTCATGTGTGTAATTCTATAACACTCATTGACTGATTACATTATCTAACAACATTTTTACTTTTTCTTGTTCCTGGGCAGAAAGTGTTATTTCCCAATTGCTTATGCCTAAGTAAATGGTAAATACCTATCTTTCTCTTCAAACTTTGCTTTTGTGACCTTGGAGCGTATAACAAAAACATGATGGGAAACTGTATTTGGAGGCTGATACGTAAAAGTGATTTACATCTCAAAAAATCTCAAAAACTGCACACTTTTAAACATTCTTGTTCGTTTTTGTATACCTTTAGTTTAAATACATGTAAATCTTGATTCATATGTTGTTTCATTCAGACCTCATGTAAATAAATATGTGCAAGTTTGCCCGTTTTTACATAGAAAATAGAAAATTTCTAAATATCATTATTCAGGTCACAAAACCAAAGTTTGATGAGAATAATGGCCATTTTCTGTATTTTTAGAACATAAGCAATTAAGGAATAACGCATACTATACACGAATAAAATTTATGTTACACATTGTTATTTGGAATTAAGCACAAAGCTACACACTGGGCTATCTGTGCTCTGGCCACCACGGGTATCGTAACCCGGTTTTCAGCACTGTGAGTCTTCAGTCATACCGCTGTGCCACTGGAGGGGTTATAATACTGAAAAATTACTTTAAGTAAAGGGAAGACAATTAAGACCAAATAACGAGTACACGTTTTACAGTTACAGTTGTATGGTATGATTCGGTAAATGCTCTATAACATAGATGTGCATATCTATGGGTAACTATTTTTTATTCGTATAGAAAATTAGAAGAATGGAAGTTCGACCCTTGGTGTCAGTTGCTGGATGTTTCCTGATTTATCTGGCACTCGGTACAATACTAACGTTTGGAAACGTTACTCCTTACATAACTTCTTACCTGAAACAAAGAGTCAAGAAGAACACAACATATGAAGAAACTAACTGGATTTTCTATGCATATATCTCTACATGTTCATTTTTGTACTTTGGAGGCAAACTAGGTTCTGTCATTGGACGTCGCTGGAGCATGATTATTGGTTCTTGTATTTTTGGTAAGATGTATGTTTGTATTTATAGGTAATAATAATAATAACTAATAGAAACAAAGGCAACAGGTCTGTTTAATTCATGGATGTAAATAGTTATAATATACAATTACAACACACCTGTAATTAACAAAACTCAGTATAGATTGTATTAATATACAGACGTCATTATAAATTTGATTTAAAGTAAACGACACCTTTTTACTGAAATAGAGGGTTTACTAAAAGCTGTTTGGGTTTCATGAAGTGAAAATTAATCGTCACTTTTCATCTATTTTAGTGTTTTAGTAAATGAATATAAGCTCTACGTTCCTTTCTTTTATTTTATGTACTTTGTAAGATGGCAAATTCTACTTTTATTTTGCTATAATTTTGTTTACTGTTCGTTTGAAGTCCCTTTTTTCATTTAGTTGAAATATGTAGTTTAGTCGTACTGAAATATTAACTCATATTTTATTTAGTGCACATTGATTTTCAATATCCACGTATTATTCTTAATTCATTAAAATAATTAACAGCACTGATATTATGTTGTATTGCTAGTAGCAGGTCAGTCATTATTTATGAACTGAAATTTGGATTATTTATACATTTTGTATTCAAACTCATTGAAAATTTCTCTCCGATATCTTATTTTCTCAAAATTTAAGAAAATTAGTGAATATTGAGTTTACTTAAAGCAGAGCTAGAAAAGTTTTTTACTGATAGAAGTGAGAATTATTGTTTTTGTTTTTTTTGCTATTCATTTACTCGATCAATTAGTACGTTTGTAAATTAATCCTACATTCGTTTCAGTTTATGCTGAAAATTTGAAGTATTTGAATATAGGCTTGAAAGTAAACGTGGGTATAGTAAACGTTTATTTAAGAAACATATTAACTTGTTATCATTACATAAATTGAAATTATCATTATCTATAAAATAATACTTATCAACCGACTTAGTAACAAAACACGTTACTACAGTGGATTGCTAATAGTATAATATTTCTTCAACTCTGAATTTGAAAACACGATGCAAGACAGAAAATTTATTGGGAGTATGGAAATTAACAACATAGGAAGAAGTATTGTGAGGACTTGTAACTTTCTGAACATCAAACACAAATAAAATATCCAGTTAATTTGTTGTGATACCACAATCCTGCAAAAAGGAGATTTTGTTTGTTTCAGATAATGCTAATAAATGCCTTAAGAGATATTTCCATTATTAACTGTGTTGACAAGAGTTCACAGTCTGAGCAGGAAAACAAAGATGACATTGCGATATATGATTATGAAATATGTTGGTAATAAGTAGGAAGATTAGAAATGGTGGCGCTGTAAGTGGACAACAAAGAAAAACTGTATGTGTAAAGGAACAGAAGGAAATCCAAAATAATGATACTGTATTAAAAGAGCAAATATTCAAGTAATAAAGTAGAGAAGGAGAGATGGTAATCTTTTGTTTTAGATCTCAAAGACAGCTCTACATGTAATATATATATTTTGTTAATATGAACGTAATGTGTGTAACTCTCGTAATTTTCGTAATGGCGTATTTATTCAAGTTAAATAAAAACATTTTTGTCTGTTAGTTTTGGGATAGCAATAACGTACTGGAGTATACAACACAGCCTCGTAACAACCATAATCACTTATGGAGTGATTGATACTTTGGGCCTTGTCTGTTGTTTTGGTCACCCCGTGGTCACTGCTGTCGAGGTGAGCACAATTGTTTCGAAAATATTTCAAACAGAAATATTTAAAAAACAGATAATTTCACATTTCATTCGTTTAAAAATAGCATTTAACTGTTTTTATTTCAATAGCTATAAAGCACCATATATGTTAACGTCCACAGCTAACCTACAACAGTAATACAAGAAAAGTTAGGTCTTCGAATTGTTTTAATTCTTGAATTCACCATACTTAACTATAAACTCTTATGAGAAGGGTATCGAAAATTATTCCGCTGGGAATCTAAGCTATCTATGTATCTCTTCACGTCATGATTCATTTCTGATATTAGGAGATGTCAAAAAAGCCAAAATGCATTTATCTAGATACAATAGTTATAATATTGTCTGTCCGTTGCGATTTTAGTGACGGGGTTGAAATGGGGCCGTGATGGGGATGTCGTGAAACTTTATAACTGTATAAGTGTAATCTTATAAATTAATAAATCAAGAAATATTTTCCCATTTTTTATGTCTATATTTCATTTTGTACTTCAAGTACATAGACTAACAATAATAGAAGGTTTTAATTCTGTTGCTAAGCAACATATTTTGAGAGACATTTTGGATCGTGGTACTATCAACTTGCTTTTCTATATATTAGTTGTTCAATCTATTTCATGTTTGTCTCTCACTGGCAAAACAGTATGTCTGCGGACTTACAAGCTAACAACTTGGTTTTTATACTATTTGGTGGCTGAGTACAAATAACCAATTGTGTAGATTAGTGCTTAATTCAAAAGAACAACAACAACTAGCTGATTTCTAATAATTACTATTGTGTAAATACGTCACGAATACATTTCATGAATGACCTTTATTTTGGTTGATTCACAATGGAATTTACTGACGTTAGACTACTGCCTTAAGTACTTGTTCTCTGCCTCTATGTTGGTGAAACTTGATTTCGCAAAAAAAAATATTTTGAATTTAGATATGACAATTGAGAAAAGGATATACAACGGGTGGCGATAGTGGTGTGAGCCCCAACATATTTTGAACTGCTGTATGCTCTTCTACGTGGAACGTTCACTATTGTGTAGACGTGGTTTCGCTTTCTATGCACTTTTGAATAATCCCGTAAATCTATAATAAAGTGGATTTTCTGGTGATGCAAATACATATCTTTTCATTAATAACCAGATAATATATAGTTCATACAATACGTTTCTTAACTTACAAAGTGATATAACATTAAACTTGACTATTTCAAAAGACACGCCACAAAATGAATTAACATTTTTTTCTTCACAGTTGTTTCCCAACAAGAAAGGCTTCGTGACAGGGATAGTTGCTTCAGGGTTAGCTGTAACTCCTATCTTTATTAATAGTGTGCAGACATTCTTTGTGAACCCCAATAATCTCCAACCTGCTTCTGATGGGTAAGTTACAAATTTCTATAAACTTTCGTGAAGCTTCTATATATAAAACAGAGACGACTAGTTTTAGTAAACCACTAGTTTACTTTTCACTCAAAATCATCAATATCCTTACATCCTTTTATTTTAACAGTTATTTTCTTCACTGTACAAGTCACAAATATTCAAAATATTTTGAAAGAAAATCATGCTATAATAGAACTCTTACTTATATGACACTGAAAAAATAATTACTGCGCGATGTCAAAACTCCATCTTCGCAAAATCTTTACTATGTGTTCATATAGATTTGCAATAGCAGACACAATTATCACCGTTTGACTCCGTTTCTCATTACCTAGAACTTTATTTTTCTTCATTCTCAGGTGTTTGTCTTTTAAATTATATACATAAAGGAAACAACTATTCACGTTGGAAGACAACCTTTCATTAATCATGAATTTACATAACTGCCGTCTAGGGTAAGGGTACCCCAGCTAGCCGTATACAATCCACCAGATCTCACACATTATCATTTGAAATCATTATTAATTATTTGTATCTTAAAATATTTAAAATATCTTCAAAGTACTATATGCACTAGACCGTTCTTTCATTAAATTTATTAAATTTAGAAATATTAAATGTTAGTTGTTGAAACAAGATGAATGAAATTTTAAATACCAGGCTGGAGCAAGGTATTCGAAAGACACAAATATTGTATTACATCAGGAATTGAAGCTATAATTTACACATGAGTTTTATTTATTAGTTTGTGTGTTGGTTTCATTGTTTGTAGTTAAACATAAAGCTACACCTTGGACTATCTG
The DNA here is from genome assembly GCF_004210375.1 of Tachypleus tridentatus. Taxonomy (NCBI): domain Eukaryota; kingdom Metazoa; phylum Arthropoda; class Merostomata; order Xiphosura; family Limulidae; genus Tachypleus; species Tachypleus tridentatus. The sequence goes on along the minus strand of NC_134831.1, from coordinate 45,998,402 downwards.
TATTGTCGAAACCTTTTCTCTAACCTTACAAATAAGTCCGCGTTAAGTGTAGTGATACTGTTCAATATCATCATTATAGTATTAAATTAATTCTTACGTCAGTTTATTTTTTATTAACAAGTAAACGTTCAACATTCTTTCAGATACTTTTACAACGATGAAATTATAGAAAGTGTTCCTGCTTTGTTTCTGATAATGGCAAGCGTCACTGGTGGCATTCTACTGATTGGGTTACTCATGTATATAAAATTACCACAAGAATCAAAACAGGTTAGAGGCGTCTGAATTAAACAGCTTATTAAAGGAACTTTAGGTTTAAAAGCAAATCTTCATCATAGGATATGAAAAAGTCCGACTATTTACTAGTGGCAGTTTTCGTTAAGCGAGCTGGGAATCTTTTAATTCTGAATAGTAAGGTTTGTGTGGACGTATGTTAAATTTCAACCAAATTATAAAAATAATTCAGTTGTAACCAAATATATTGAACCTTTGGAGATATATGCTCATAACTCTCTAAAATGTTCCATTTAACTTCTGCTCGTGTTTCATGTTGATCACATAATTAATACAAATCTAGATGATTTATAAACATGAGTTGTTTGTAAGATAAGTAACTCCTCATTAAACCCAAACATGGCAGTAAAAGAATTTTTTGGAAATGAGGGTAAGAGTTTTATAGATTATTAATAAGTACCATTACTCAACGTGTTCCAGGTATGTTTGTTTAATTTAATAGTACCTGTTTTTCTTCCTTCTTCAGTATTTAAGAATCTTCTGTTAAAAATAGTGTTACTACGTATTTCTGAAGAAATTTTGCCTACGTGAACCGAACCTGTAAGGCCAGATGTTTATACTAATATAGAGAACGTTGGTGGAATTAAATTTTCATCTAAAGAGGTTTAATACCAACGAAATGTAGTGTTGTTTTGAAAACAACTTTAGTAAAACGAAGGCTTAATCAGTTAATTTAAAAGAGTAGAAAATTTGGAACTTCTGTTTTCCATTATATTGTGTTGTCAGTTTCTATACATATAGAAGAACTTTATTCATATTTCTAATCCAGGAAGAAACAGTATCCAGTGAACTAACACATATGTGCAAAACGTCAAGACATTCGTACATAAAAGAATCAAGTACAAAAACTCTGGATTATAGAAAACAATAAATAATGATAAACTATCTACGTCATTGAAAGAAACTCCAGCCAATGCGAATGCTGACGACCAACAACCGTACAGAAATAATGAAGCTGAACTTCAAGTGTTACCAACAGAAGCTCTTAAAATGAAAGAATTTTATCTTTTGTCAATAGTTTGTATGTGCTCATATTATCCATATATGTTTGTGAATGTTTTTTTACAAGGTAAGTAGTATCTGTAATTTTACTACCGTAAATAAAATTAACCTTTAAAAATATTAATTATATTTTCATTATAAACCGTCTTCATGTGCGACATGAAACAAACTCTGCATGCAACCACTCAGTGCAGTTTTCTAACCTTATATAAAATAAGCAAAATTATATTTAGAAACTAAGTAACAACTCAGGACTGTGTTAAAACAATCTAACCGGAGTGATGAGAGAAAGATTTTTCATTTATAAATTACTTTCTTACTGTTTTTCAGACATATGGACAGACGTTTATAGAAGACGATACATTTCTATCTATCGTTGGTTCTGTAGCTGGAGCTGTTCATGCTCTCAGTCGGGTGACTGTGGGCTTAATTCAGGACCAAATATCTTACAAGGTAAAACGTGTAAAGGAAGTGATTGAAATTATGTTGCGATTAAAAATTATTAAAATAATATTTGTTGTGTTAAATGTATATATTTATGGTTAACCAGTAAGATAAAGAGTTTAGAATAATGAAACTTGTGTCTGTGCTCTGCCGCATAACAACATAGTCCATTCTTTGCTTTCTACATAAATCGAAAATATATCAGTGTAATAATACTCAGAGATAAAAAAATATTGAAAATAACGTTGAAAAAAATTTTTTTTGAAAAAAGTTTAAAACAGTTTACATTAACCCAAAGAAAATAATTATACGAATACTTTCAGATTACTCACCTAAACAATCGATTTGATAAGTACTCTCACATAAGTTTTTCTCACAAAATTAAAAGTATAAGAAACATGCACTTAATCCAAACTCTGGGCCGAATAATGTGTACTTATAATAAGAACATGTCTCTGGATTAAAAATTAAGATTTTTATCCTTCTTTACAGCTGTTGTTTTATGTTTCTTGTATTTTAAATTTGTGTTTTATCTTCAGTCACTTTAAGTTATAATACATTTCATCTTTAGTTAACGAGTCTTCTGTTGCTGGGAATACAGACAATATTACTGTTCACTATGGTAGCGACAACTCTTGAAGGAAAAGTTATGTACATGATCTGGATTTGTGGGCTTCATTTTACATTTCCTCTTGTTTTTGTCTGTATTCCGGCTGCTCTTGCTGAAGTTTTTGGATCGAAATACACTGCTGAAATTTTCGGAATGGTAATGTTTACATCAGTAAGTATTCAACATTATATCATTTTTTTTTACAAAACAAAACTAAATAAATATTTCTATAAAGAAATTATTGAACTATACATAGTCAAATTTCTTTAAAAACCAACCCTCATTGTGAAAGTGTAATTACCTTAAAACCACGTTATCTTCTACATTTGAAATTATAAGAAATAAAGTTGATATATTTCTACAATACATTAGGTGAACATACCGAGTTTTAACTAATAATTCATGACTTTTTATTTCAGACGGCTTCCTTCTTTCTCTGGTCCTTGTTTATCCATTGTATTATTTCTTCGTTGGGATGGTTTGCTACATTTTGTGTGACAGCGACTGTTTCTTTCACAGGTCAGAATGATTTTGTTTTAGTTTAGAAACAAGAAGTGTTCTATTTTACTGTGTTTTAAATATCAGCGTTTGTTTTTTTTATCATTCGTTTCTTTGTAAAAAAAAATAAAACTAAATAAATGCCTGATCCATAACGCAAATTAAGTATCATATTTTGTTGATAAATAAAACAGTCGCAATCTGAGACACTCAAGAGCAAGGAAAACCTTTATATTATTTGTATCCCACCTGGTCTAATAAGTTCCTCCCTTAAGTGAAATGCATCATGGGGAATGGATGAATTATTATACACTCGTCTTTTGGATAAAGCGTAAGGAGCAAAAGTTATTTTAAAACGATTAGATTAAGCGTAGTAGTGTTTTTTTTAACAATGCAATTATGAAATTAATATCTGTTACTTAATTTATGGATTAGAGTTATCTCCACATATTGGCTATGAGATTGATATACATTTGTCATGTAATATAAATTACAGTGAAGTATTTTATAAATTAGTGAACATATATTATGTGATTGCCTAATGATAAATAATTTATAATTTTATTATCATATACCTGTATGTTTGTTTTCCTTTTCATAGGGATACTTGTGACAATATTTTCCCTGAAATACAACGTACACAACCATTAATATCAAGAAATTTTGAGAGACAATGCGAGGGTACTAGTTAAGAATATTTTGAGCTTAATTTTTTCTTAATACTTGTTAATTTGCACATGCTTTTTAAAACTGTAACATCAACATAGCTTTCAATTCCTTTGTAATCATTATATAATAAAGTATAGTAATGTTTGTTCATCTGTAGCTGCTTTGATAAAGATTCCTTTAACCCACCTAAAAATATAGTAACACAGAGATATTCATTAGCTGTCTTATGTTAATGGCTCATTGATAATTGACATATACTTTGACGTCTTCAGTAACATAGTAAAATAATGTAAACTGGAGTACAAATGTATTTGTACAGTTAATCAGGGCTTTTGTTTAGTAATGTGTTTAGAATTTGATGAGACCATAGGATGAAACATTGAAAAATAAAATATTTTTTCTGGATACCAACTGTTTCTCTTTTCTAAGTATATACAAGTATTATCATTATATATCACATACAAACAGTGCTATGAATGTTTTGAAAGCTTATGTTTCAAAGGTGTTTATTTCACTTTATTTATAACATGTCTTTAGAAAATTTGCAGAAAATCCTGGTTTGTCAAAACCGAATAAACTCTAAGTCAAAAGTATACATGCATTAAAACTTGCTGATGATCAAACTTGTTTTTATTTCTTTTGTGATTATTATCTCAAAGAAACGACTTCTGTTCTACGATATTTTCGAAAAGAAAATATAATCCGAGAATTCTGTGGGTAAAATATTTATGTAAAGATTTTCTATTCTTGAAACAAATAGTTGAACATAGTGTTTTATAAATTATTATTTTTAACATATCAATTATATACGATGTATTTTGACGAATGTTTAATTAATATTTAACAGTTAATTTTAAATAAATGATTTAGACACTAAAACTCGATACAACAATATTTGTATATTTTCAAATGTTATTTGCTCACACTTATACCAATAACTATATACTACTATATACCAATATAGTAATTTCAAATCATTTAGATTTTAAAACAAAGCTGCTAACTTACTTTTCTGCAGTTATTACAATTCACGTTGTTTAAATTATTAACTGTTTATCAATCATATAATAAATTCGTTACTATAACTTATTTATACAGATTGCAGAAAATTGTGTCTTTATTAATGATAGTTACTAAACTAAACTAAACTAACGTGGCAGGGGTTCAGTTTAGAGAGAGAGAAAATCAAAAAGTTCTCTCTCAACTGGGGTGTTCAGGAACTTTATAGTTCTCTTCGTCTACTACGTGAGAAATGTTTTAAAATATCCATGGAGTTTTTACTTTATTTTTAACATTTCAAAAATATTTGTGAGTGAGAGGAAGGACGGGAAAACTGGACGAAAGCAGCGAAAGTGAAGTGAGCCAGACTTTGGCTCGAGGATGGAGAACCCTAGCGGCTGGCAGTTGGTTTTTTTAAAATTTACTGTAAACTTGACTGGGTAAACGGCCCTTTTCAGAATGAGGCTGGGACCTACAGGTCCGATGCCAGAGATTTTGCTGTGGGGAAACGGGAGTACCCAGAGAACCCACTTTCACGGCCTGGGCGCCGAATAGTCTACCCAGACAGTGCCCGGAAGTAGCTGGGAAAAAAACTTGGGCAAACTAAACTAAACTAACGTGGCAGGGGTTCAGTTTAGAGAGAGAGAAATCGGAAGACCTCTCTCCAACTGGAGTGTTCAGGAACTTTATAGTTCCTCTCGTCCCCTACGTGAGAAATGTTTTAAAATATCCATGGAGTTTTACTTTATTTTTAACATTTCAAAATATTTGTGAGTGAGAGGAAGGACGGGAGAACTGGACGAAAGCAGCGAAAGTGAAGTGAGCCAGACTTTAGCTCGAGGATGGAGAACCCTGGCGGCTGGCAGGTGGTTTTAAAATTTACTGTAATTGATTAGATACCCTTGACTGGGTAAACGGCCCTTTTCAGAATGTGATAGTTACTAAAACAGAAAGACTAGGCTACATAGAGCGGGATAGTATATTATATGTAGGGTTATTTGAAAGGAATTTTATTCACACCGTGAGTGTTTTGTTTCTGAAGGAATTTCAAAATAATGAAAAACTGGCATAACTAATTTATTGATGTAAATTATTTAGCAAATACCCTGCTTAAAATACTAACACATAAATATGAATCCTAAATATCATTCGATTTATCGTGTTATACCGGTCTGAGGCCATTGGTAAGTTCACAGAATAACCCATTTAAAAAAATATGTTTTTCTACTTGTTGTTATGGTTTAGTAATATCTACTTCTTTTAACACAGATATTTATTTAAGTTAAACATATATTTAGAAATGAATATAAGTTACATTGTTAAAAATATATTGCGAAATTCCTACCTGTTTCCCAAAATGTGAAGAGTTTCGAGTACAAGAGACACCAATGTATGTTTTAAGAAAGCACTAACGTTTGTATCTTCAGGTATTTTTCTGAAATTCCCTAGAACTACTCCCATAAAGCTTATAAAGATAACCAACGCATCACAGAGTGATAATGTTATATTGTTGGTTTGCTACAGTTGGCATACGACAAACTTCGGAAGCTATAACTTAGTAACGATTATTAGGAAAACTGCACTTGGAAAACCAAGTGTATGGAAACGTCTTTTTCCAGTTCTCTCTTCACGGTAAAATTACTCATGAGAACTACTGAGCATAAGCTTGGCTCAACCTTTTAGTACTGTATCGTTCACGTCACTGCCGCCAATCGAACTCTGAATCTGTCAAATACCAGTGATTCAATTCTCATAATAAGGGCTTTTATTTGTAATGAACAATTTTATATATTACAAAATACCTTTGATAGG
>NC_134831.1:44307094-44331851 GCF_004210375.1 Tachypleus tridentatus | reverse complement strand
TTGTGACACTTAATGCATGATTAAGAACCACTTGTAAGAAATCACAGAATGGTACACAAACAAGCAAAAATTATACATTAGACACCATATTAAATTGAAATAAGTCAATTAAAACTTTTATTACATTAGTAATCTGAACTAAATAACGATTTAACAAAATTACAAAATGAACATAATAATAATTACAAAACATACAAAAATTAATCACAATCACTGATATTTCAATAATTAAACATTACAATAACTAAATGGTTAATTATGGTACTATAGTCACAATTTCTATATTCAAAGAAGTTTAAGTCTTTGGCTTCAAAATACATCACCACAAGTAACATGAATATATAGGTATGTAAATAAACAATATTCCTACAACACTAAAAAAAAAACACACACTTCAAACAAGTCCTAGTTCAAACCCAGTATATGCTGAAATCCTATGTAAAGTACTAATACTTCAAGTAATCACTCATACACCTGGTTCTTCCCTGATAAAGATAATGATATGATGAAACTTCTGGACAAACTCTTAAGACAAACCCACCTCCCAAATACCTTATATAAACCAAGTAGTGTGATGAGAAAAAAAAATGAAACCCTTGACTGCACTTGCAAGCTCTGATTAGTGATACCATTATACTGTTTGGTTAAATTATACAATTTATCTGGAAAAAATGATGTAAATCACAATCTACCCTTTATATTATCATTCCACCTTAAAAAAGTGGGCTTGTCAGTTTTGTTAAACATCAAGATGTGATTTAATATTTTCCAGTGAGCTGTGTTATATATCACATCTACCAAACTACTAGAGTGCAATGTCTTCATTTTGGCCTATTCAAAACTACTTGTAATGCTATGCTATAGCTACTTTGTTTAAACTACACAACTCAGTTCATATAATTGACTCGTAATCTTTGCTGCCTGGTATGAATATAATTCTAAATCAATATGGCTGTGGAGCTAAGCCCCATTTCATAATTCAACCACTGGCCACTTTAAACCTTTGAATATATTATAGTTTCTAGTATAAATTCTCAATCATACAGATATAGTTTAGACTTCTGAACTGTGCATATTCCTCCCACATATTCATGCTCAATGACTGGATATTTCCTCAGCTATTTTGTGAATTTCCTTCTTCCAAAAGCAGCAGAAAATTCATTACCATCAAATTCCTGTAAAAGAACAGTCCCAAATCCAGTGTCTGAAGCATAAGCATTCAAAATAAATTGGAAGTGAGGTAGATGTAAGATTGTAGAAATTAACAACTAAATCTTAGAAGTGCAAAATATCAAGCTCTTCCCACAATATTTGTTTCATAAATTTTATTTCAGTTTCATCTTTAAAAGGAGAAGTTATTGCAGCAAGGTTAGAGATGTAATTAAAGTATAACCTTATCAAACGTATGAACGATCCTAGCCTCTTTGTAGTGACTGGTCACTCTACAATTTGGACTGGTCTGACTTTGTCATGCATTGGCTTAATATGGCTAAGAAACTGGCCCTCAGTGTGGTTTTCATGATTTTGTCTAAAGTAATTGTTACATTTGGTAACCCAAATGGCATTATTTTGGGCTGATAAAAAGCACCACAAGCGAAAATCATGACTGGTTTTGATTCTTCTGCCATGGAGAGTTGCCAATAGCCACAACTTAAGTTAAGTTTGGTACAATAACAATCTTTGACAAAAATTTAATCTTGGTTTTGTTGGAGTTCTGCATCAACAACAGTTTTCTGAATGATGATACCAAGGTTACAACAATATTGGTAAGACCCATTCTGTTTTTGCAAAGTACTAATGGGTTTGCATCTGAACTTAAAGATTACCATATCTAACATTGACTGAATTTCTCTTTTTACTTTGACTCTAAGAGTATGTGGTCTAGGGTATGGCTTTTTCCAAACCATTTCACTGTTTGTCAAACTACAGAATGTTTGGAAAGTCACTGTGCAGTTTTGTATGTTAATAAATATAAAAGTGCACAGTGACTTTCTGAACACCCTGTAGTTACATATTCATCAAAGTCAGTCTTACTTGGGACATTAATTAACACTACTCTAACACTCAAGAGCTTTCTTGACTATTTCTACTTGTGTCAAATCTGAGGTAGCACTTACATGAACATTACTGACTGTTTATTTCACTCTGAGGGGTGTTATGTGCAGTAATTCCTCATGTGAATGAGGCCTAAGTACCAAGGTGTTTGTCTTACCTTCTCTAACTCTGTTATTTTTCCTATCACAGAAATACATGTTCATTCCAGCACACCTTACTCATTTTGGATGCTAAATGTTTATATTATGATTTCATGTTTCTAGCAGGATTTCAGTAAGTTCATATTAAGTCTTCTGGTGATGACTAAGAGTTATTTTACAGTCTATCAGAATAAGTACTTCATCATCTACTAAAATTTCCTTGGCCTAATAAACTTATTGTAATTCTTCCTATACTGTGGTTGGGTGTTTAACAACTCTTCTCTTGTTACATTGCAAATGTTATTTATTCTCTACTTTAGGTCACTTATCACTGGTACATAGATTTTATTTTGATTGTTTCTATTTGACCTGTCTACAACTCTCACAGTATGGCCATTGGCTCTCTGGCAGTTTTTCAAAATAACAGTGTGAAGGTGGAAAATCCTTTGCTACCATGTGATGTTTCCTTGTAAGAAGTGAAGCAACTTACCTATCCCAGTATACTAGCTATTTTTCATATAATTTCCTCTGCATTAACTTCAAGCTTCCAAGTAAAATGCTCTAGAGGTCCATTGCATACTGTGTGGTATGGTTTAGTGCCTAAATGCTTAATAAATAAAAGCCTCCAAATGTGTCAACAGCTTTCACAGAACCCCAACTTATGTGAAAACAGCAATTCCTGCTAATTCTCTGCATAATCTAAGAGAAGTGTCCTCCTACTGAAGTGATTTCATCTTTTTTACTGTCACTTTTGTACCATCAAGTTCAACCACTTTAAAACCTTTAAAGGGTTTTCTTCTGTTTCTAGTCTTGCTTCTATTCTCTACATTCTTTCATGACCTGTAACTGTATATTACCTACCTGACTTACTTCATTACATTCAAAGTTTGTACCAACTTCTCTGGTCAAATAACATCCTGCCCTGTCAAATTAGATTCACAGGGTCTCCTAACACCTGCACTGTTTCCCAGAACTAAACCACATATAAAAGTACACACACACAGACACGGCTTCTACCACTCATGAATAATAAGGTGTTTTAACATATACCCAAGCCAGGTGGACTCTTCTTGCTGTTTCATCTATAAAAATACAAGTTTTTGTAATACCAAAAAAGTGTTCATCTGATACCAGACTTGACATTACTAACACATCCACTTTTAGGAACCTATTAAACCCTCAATAACAAGTAATAGTTCATTTTTGCTTGAATTACATGCTGCAGAACTTAACCTTTTACATTTTCCTACACTAAAAAATGCACTTCCAACAGATATTTACCCCCATATTCACATAATAATTTTTTCTATTCTACATGTGCAATTTTCATTGGCCACTAGCCCACATATGGTACAACTGACTGTAGCATGTCAATGCAACAACCCTGCACCAATAGGAATGCAATATACCCTCATAGTACAGCTGACTTTGCAATTTAGAGCACAATCATTACTTGCAAGATTAAATGAAGAAAAATGAACTAGAAGTGGGATGGATGGAAAGTGTGAAAGGAGGTAAGTATCTATCAGATATTAAGTTTTGATAGAATACCTTACATCCTCTCACATAACAGTTAGAATTCCACATTGAAAATATGGAGAGACCAGTGCAAAAGTTACGTGGATGAGCAGACTTCAGAAAGTACCCAAAGAGAACCCATGAAGTAAGATACCTTAAAATATACAGTCATACTTGTAAGAATCCATACTCCACCTGTACCAGTCCAATCAGGAATAAGATGTGCTAAATGATGTAGATTGGCTAAGACACATCATACCATAATCTTGGGTTAACTTTGGTGCAAAACCATGCAGCATCAGGTATTTGTTGTCTGGTCTGCAGTAGAAGGAGGGTCCTAAATGTCTTCACCTCAGGCCAAGAAAACAGAAAAGAAAAGCAACTTTAATTTTGACAACCCAGGCAGAGCACAGGTGCAGACCCAGACTATAATCAATACAATTGTGTCCAGGAAACCAAAATGCAGGCAACAGTAGGAAAGAAAAATGCAAATGTGGTGAATAGACTTCAGGCAAAAATAAGGAAACATCAGGAATTTTTTTTATCTGATCTGCTTTAATAGGAGGGTCGAACCAGCAACATTTATAAGGATGTATTTTGTCTGGTTCTATGCTGATTTAACACAAGATTGCCTGGGAACTAGCATCCAGGCAGCAGAAGTATAGGATAAAAAATCTGGTGAAGTAAACTGCACATGGTGGATTGATCTAGTCTAAAACCAGGTGGCACTGGAAATATGTCTTTTGATCTGTAGTAGGAGGATAGTACTCACCATCTACACCAACAAAACACCACTGCCCTACTTTCAAACGAGTGGAAGCGGTCATATTCAGGAGGAACCTTCAATGGTCCACAATCTCAGTGGCTCGAAACTGGTTAGTTGGAAGGGCTCTTGTACTCCACTAGAAGAGGGAGGAAAATGTGGTGGGGAGAAAGGAGGAACAGAAGATCATAAGATAGTGCAATGTGTAAACCCAAAAACCATATTTTGAAAAAGTGGCCCAGACCCAGCACTGTTCTACTCATGATATTTCATGAGTTAATACAGTCTAGTACATGTCCAGGAAACCAAAATGCAGGCAACAGTAGGAAAGAGAAATGAAAATGTGGTGAATAGACTTCAGTCAAAAATAAGGAAACATCAGGAATTTTTTTTATCTGATCTGCTTTAATAGGAGGGTCGAACCAGCAACATTTATAAGGACGTATTTTGTCTGGTTCTATGCTGATTTAACACAAGATTGCCTGGGAACTAGCATCCAGGCAGCAGAAGTATAGGATAAAAAATCTGGAGAAGTAAACTGCACATGGTGGATTGATCTAGTCTAAAACCAGGTGGCACTGAAAATATGTCTTTTGATCTGTAGTAGGAGGATAGTACTCACCATCTACACCAATAAAACACCACTGCCCTACTTTCAAACGAGTGGAAGCGGTCATATTCAGGAGGAACCTTCAATGGTCCACAATCTCAGTGGCTCGAAACTGGTTAGTTGGAAGGGCTCTTGTACTCCACTAGAAGAGGGAGGAAAATGTGGTGGGGAGTAAGGAGGAACAGAAGATCATAAGATAGTGCAATGTGTAAACCCAAAAACCATATTTTGAAAAAGTGGCCCAGACCCAGCACTGTTCTACTCATGATATTTCATGAGTTGATACAGTCTAGTACATGCCTTATTTATAAAGCAATATGCTGTGAGGAATCCTCTAGTGGTCTTGTGGAACACCCAATCTCATCTTTGAGAATTACAGGTCTGTAAGAGTTTATGGCATAGATTTGAAGTTTAATGTATCCAGACAGACACCACCAAGCAGAATTCAGAAATGTTAAAATAAGCCACTGTAAAGGTAAAATAAATAAAAAAGAATGTACCCATTAGGAACCGTTAAGGGATATAGAAACAGGTAACATGGGGAAGTCAGTATCTGGAAGAAGAGACAGTCAAAAAATGAAGAATATTTCAAATAAGTGGGGTAATATATATACCAGTTTGCCCAAACCTCTTTGTTAACTTAAAGACGACCTAAGAAGATTGAAACATTGTTCTGTACTTTATTTCAATTAAAGTTTTAACACCCATTCTAGCTGTCTTGAGAATGCATATATATATGCCTTTGTAGTGGATTGACAAGGAATGAGGAAGTATGAACTGAACAGGAAATAAGACTGGCTACATGCAAAGAGAGTATGGAATACCTAACAAGGAACTGGTCCAAACACACATGAAGTAAGAGTGACAGACAACACTGGTGAATGGGAGAAGTCAGGTTGGAGAAGTAGGGAGAGATATACAGGAAGATAGGACAAGAGAAGGTGCAATAGAGGAAACCATTGCTGAGCCAGCTAGAAAAAGAATTTATCAGAAAGACTCAACATGGAGTGCAAAAGAGAAAATGAATGGAAAAGATAGGCATGGTTAAAAATGTTTGTTCAGTACTGACGGAGTGCATCACCAGCTATAGCTGAGGGAAGAGGAACATATGACCACAAAGGGTATAAGTAGGATGTTGAGAAGAATGGCAAAACAATCAATAAGAAGAATGTCTAGATGAAAACACAGTAGCTTGAATACCACAGGTATTATCTTGTCAGATCTTGAAAGATGATCCAGAAAAATATTTAGGAAATCTGGAATAGAACAAGCTATTGGGATTTACTTGTATAGAAAGGGCACAAAAAAGGATGTTGATAGGATGGAAACAGAGAGAGTGAGCTGAAGTATTCCCTAGGGGACAGATAAAGGAGATAGCTGCTGAGTTGATATCCAGAGATATCTACAAACCATTAAAAAAATATTCAAAATTTGATGTAACACCAAAAAGTCTAAGAGATGGATTTGAAAAAAATATGTTGTGGTACCAATGACCTCAATTCACATGAGAGTTAACATATGAAGTGATGAAAAGTAAAATTTAGAAAAAGATGAGAAACCAACCTAATAGGGATTGTAGCCATTAGGACTAACATTACCAAGAGCCAATTAGGGCAAGAAAATGATTCTTTGGAGAATTTAAAATAATGGGAACATGAGGCACAGGAAGAGAATTAAAAATAAAGATTAAGGCTCTCCAGTAGAAATTTCATTACTCAACAGTTGGCCATAAATGGAGGGCAGAGATCTAAAGACCAATAAAATAAGCCTTTAGGGCAGTCACCACCAAGACTGACAGCACCAAAGTCTACAAGCAGGAGGTGAGTGGGAAGAGAAATGGGAAGTAATGGATGGCAGAGAGAGGAAAGGAAGCAAGAGAACAGAAGGCAAAAAGAAGCAAAGAAGAAGCACCAGAAAGATGGTAAACCAGTTAAGAAAAGGTATAACACTGGCATGCAGCTCCAAAATATGACACCAGAGATACAAGTATGCTAGTAAAATCAAGTAAGCAGATGAAAGAAGCAAGAAGTCATATGAGATAGAAGGGATGCAAAAACAATTGAATAATAATAGCTTCATTAACTTTAACAAAAGTTCAACAAAATAAAAAATGAACATGCCACTGTAAAAATGATTTTCCATCAAAAACAATAAAAAAAAAATGGTGGATTACCATGGAAATAAGGTAAGAAGAAGGTAGGAAGAAGAACAAAAAATTGTAGTCTGTGCATGGAAACAGAGGTCAGAATATCTGACACCCCAGATCTGCAGAAAATACTCCAGATTTTAGGAGTTAAATAAAAGCAATATAGCACAAAGTCAAACCTAGTCACATGAGGCAACAAAGGGAAGGAGGATGAAGCATATACACCTCAGTGGTAAAAATAACTGAATATGTAAAAAACATAGCTGTAAAACTTAGTCACAAAATCATGATAAAAAACTGAGGTTGAATAAAAAAAATATGAGTATAAAATGAGACAAAGGTAAGTGGAAAAAACCAGTAAAATCTCTACCATTACATTTGAGAAATATACAGGTAGAGTTCTGTCAATAACAAAAGAAGGCTTGGGCCATATGAAAGAGTCAACCACCTGCTACACAAAAGCCAACACCCTTAAAAATCCAAAACCAAATGCCATAATAATTGATAGACTAGTAAGAACAAATTGTATGGATTCATACCAAATAAAGTGGAAGTTACTGACACTTACGAAACTGTGTCTGTAGATACTTCAACTGAAAAACTTCTAAATCTCAAATATTTGAGAGCAAAAAAATGCATGCCATTATACATGAGTGACAAATTTAAAAAATTATGATTATGCTCTACACTATAGAAGGATGTGTCTCGCATGTAAACACATTATGTTAGGTGGAAGCCTCAAATGCAGTTGCAAGTAAAAAATGGACATTTAAAGGATAGCACAAACCAAGAAAAGCTATTATGTACAAAGAGATGAGGTACTGTATTGGAAAGAAATTTTAACATATGCTTATGCTTCTAATAAATTGCTTTCTAAGTAATAAGTCTACCAATTCATCTCAAGACTAGACAGTTCTAGGTAACTCAATCCATCTAGTCATTCTAGTGGCAAATTAAAAAGGTGTTGTTCTAAATTTTATATGAAATCCTTCTTCTGTGATCTCATATCTTTTAAGATTAGCTTCTTTCAGTGTATCATGATAATTATCCTCATTTGTGTTTAAGACAAAATAAACATCTACATCCATACTTGTGAGAGCATTTTTAAGGTTAATAGTTCACTCTGAATTCTTATCCCAGCCTTGTACATATTCATATCATTAAAATATAGGAAAATATTCACCTACATTAATTTTCTCTCAATGAAAAGGGGGTACACTTTTGGAGCCTTCACTTGATAATAGTGAACTATGGTAAATACACCACTTCTATCCACCAAATTATTTTATTTTAATTTCTTTTTTACTTGTTTGAGCCTCATGAATAAATCAATATTTTTCATTTCAAGTTCTTCCTTATCCATTGCCAATTAATAAAATTGGCAAAAATAGGTAATAGCAGTTTCTGTGAAAAGGGACAGTCTGAGAAATATGGCCATGGATAGCCCGAATGAAACACAAATGCCAGGATTGAAATGGTCATAACATGAGGAAACAGAGGAGAGAGAAGTGGAGTAAGACATCCAACTGCTGTCTTGGGCAGTTCAGGTCTTTAGAAGAAAGGTGCAGCCTAGAAATAACATTAGTTAGTCCCTGTGATAAAAGACTATAAGAGATGTCCAAAATGCAAAGCTTACCAATGACCAAAGCAAAAAGAAGAGGAAGAAAATATGGTTTGACAAACATATGATACAAGTAGAAGAAGGTTCAAGGCCTGAAGATGGCATGTAAGAGGACTGTTAGAACAGTCATGAGATAGAAGGTCATAGTCAATGGCACATGGTAAGCTTGAATATTTAAGACAGGCCCTTGGGGAAAATACTAGTAAGAGTAGGATGCCCTGGCTAAATGAAGCAGCAAAGAGCTCAGTGGCAGTAGACGTCCATTTCCACTGATAAAGGGTAAAAGGCCTACAAGAATTAGAGGAAATAGGTTACACAGTAAGAAAACTTCATGTGTCACAAGGGACCTGGCCAACTATATGCATGAAGATGAAGGCACTAAACACTGACAAGAAAAGCTGATGACTGTGGTTCAGAAAGGAAAAGATCTTCAAAGAGGAAATCACAAAAGAGCCCATAGAAGAGAATACATGTATGCACAGCAAAGAGGAATCAGGACTTCTAGGGAAGCAAGAGTCCTCACATGTGAGATACAAAATCTCGATACCACAAATATACAAGTAAGAAGGTTGAGCCCATTGTGCATGGAAGTTGAAGAAAATCTTCATGCAGACATGAAACTAAGTGGAAGTCAAAATGGATTTAGAATGTTCAAGAAAAAGTTGCAACTATTAGTTTTTGTGGAGACAAATCCAAGAGAGGCCATACAACCATATAATAATAAAAATGATGAAAGGCATTTTAAATGTTTACCTTTAATAAACACATACTAGTTTTTGTGGAAATGAGACCAGGAGAGGCCACACAACCATATAATAATGAAAATGATGAAAGGCATTTTAAACATTTACCTTTAAGAAACACACCCTAAGAAAAAATGGTTCAATAGGGATTGACAGTATCATCCAACCAAAATTGAGGAACAAAGTGAAAGAAATGCAGAGATCAAGTATATGACAGGGTGCTAAACACAAACTAAATAGAGAGAACAAAAAGATTGGAATAAAAGCTCTGATGAGGTAGTAATTAGTTCTATAGTTCCTGCCATCAACAAGGAGAACAACATATCCTGAAGATATGGATACAAAGGATTGTTGGGAAGTGGATGGGAAAAGGATGATGAGAAAGAAGAAATAGATTGTGGTTTGTTTTGAATTTTCTGCAAAACCAAAAAAATGCTATCTATACTAGCCATTCTTAATTTAACAATGATAAGTTAGAAGGAATATAGCTAGTCAACACTCACTACCAAATCATGAACTACTCTTTTATCAATGAATAGTGGGGTCACATTTCACATTATAATGCCATCGTGGTTGAAAAGAGTGAGTATATTCAGTAATGGGGGTGAAATATGATGAAAGAGAATATATGATGAGAAAAAATGAACAGAACCTAAGGGTCAATTGATAAGTAAGAAGACATGAGGTTAAAGTGGAAGAAGTGGGTGTTGATTCGACCAGAGCCAAAGATCAGTTCTAAAGAAGATTCACCATCAAAAGACACAACACTCAATTGTATAGGAGTGGAATGACAAACAGAAGAAAGAGAAAGAAAACAGGAAGTCTAGCCTCACATGACTCCTGAAAATGACTGGCAGAGAACCAGTGACCCAAGAACAAAATTAGAACATTTCAGACAAGCAACCTTATGTAAGGATTTAATGAGCAACTGTTGTAGTATTGTGTTGGAGCATAACTTAAGAGATGATGTAAATGTTCTTGGTCCTTAACCACAGAGTAACAGCAGGAATAGATATATCATGGTGGTAATAGACTATTTCACTATTAGAATAATTTAAGCAAGCAGCCTTATCCAAGAATTTCAATAAGTCAGGAATATTCCAAATGACAAGATCTGTATGTAAATGGGAAAATAAAGATCCCAAACATAATGGGAAGGGATGTGAATACCCCAAGTTAGATCCAAAAAACAAAGAAAACAAGTCAAAACAGAAAAGGAGAGTATGAAATGGAAACCATAGGTGTCTGTATCAAAACTATTCAAATTATAAAGAAGAACCTCAGGAAGGAGGTGAAGGAAAGAGATAAAAAAATAAAGAGAAACAAACAGACAGCTGGAAAGAAAAACAAAGAAGAAAGATGAATACCTCAAAAAAGGACAAAGAAATCAAGAAGTAGATAATAGCCATGACCTGGGGCTGCAGCAAAGAAGTCACAAAGATAAATAGGACAAAAAGAGATATGGAACAAAGCTGACTTGTTACATAGTAATTGATTGATTGATTTAGTGGTTTATGGCACAAAGCAGCTAGGCTATCTGCACCAAACATCCAGTAAAAAGATAAAAACAAATTAAATGTAATAAAATACAGAAAAGGATATGAAGGTAAAACAAAACATCACTGAAAAACAGAAAAAGCTTAAAACTAATGTTGATACCTAGTTTACAATGTAAACACATAGCAAAATTGTAATAATGAGTAGTCAAATGTCCAGTAAAAAGGTAAAGGTAAAGTAAATGTAGTAAAATTTGTAAAAGTAAACGAAGGTAAAAACAAAACAGCAATTAAAAAACAGAAAATTGCATAAAACTGATGTTAATATCCAGTCTATAAAGTTGTAAAGGACTTTAAAGCAGAATGGTAATGATCATAACCTGCTAGGAAGACTAACAGGCAAGTACCAGAACCACTGTCAGTCACCTGAAGTTGGTCTTTCCAGTCCTGGTTCCAGGTTATGTGTCATTATGGCCAGTACCAAAGGGTAAAGTAATAAAAGTTTAAAAGACATGCAACAAAATTGAAATAACAACTCGCCAGGATGACTAACGGGTAGTTCAAACAGCAGCGACAGTCACCTGAAGTTGGCCTTTTCAGTCCTGGTGTCGAGTTATTTAATGCTCTGGCCATTTTCCAATTTCAAATTCAACTAGAGAGATTGAAACTTTGAAAAGGAAACCACAATTAAAAAGGTGTAATGAATAAATATCCAACACTTAAATGAGATTAAAAAGATTAATGGCCATTAATAAACTAAAAACTTTATCATGGTGGACAGTGTCACCATCACCAATAACACTGTCCAATGTTACAGATAAACCCTGGGAAAAAAACATGTTTAAAATAGTGCCGTTGTTGAGAATCGTAACGATGGCAAGAAAGTAAAATGTGGCTGATAGTGATTTGAGTGTTACACAAACTACACACTGGTGCAACAGTTCCAGATAAAAGAAAACGATGAGTTAAAAAACTGTTACCAATGCGTAGTCTAGTTAGAACTACTTCCTCCTTCTGAACCTTACAAAAGCTAGATGGTCAAAGCCCAACATAGGGTTTTATTTGAAAAAGCTTGTTGTTGCGTTGCTCACTCCAAGTGGACTGCCAGCTGGCACGGAGCTGAGCCTTGAATACAGGACCATAGTCCATGTACAGAATAGGCACAGTGGTGATAGTGCCTGAGCAGACAGATTTAGCTGCCGTATCTGCAAGTTCGTTCCCGCGAATACCAACATGGCCCGGTATCCAGAAAAACTGGATAGAAGTAGCAGTTAATGAGAAACGGGCCAGACAGTTTTGAATATCAGTGAGAACAGGGTGTGAGCAAACGTGTAACAATTCCAGGGCCAGTAAAGAACTAAGCGAGTCAGTATAAATAGTGCAGTTGGAGTACTGCTCAGCTTCAATATGATCCAGGGCAAGAGATATGGCATACAGTTCAGCAGTGAACACAGAAGCTATGGAGGGGATTCTGCGCGCAACCACCGAACCACAGCAAACCATGGCAGAGCTCGCTGAATTACCTGATTTGGAACCATCTGTATAAATTGGAGCAGAATGATTGTTTGAAAGATGTTCATTAAATAAAATACGGTACTTCCAATCTGGAGTACCTGCCTTTTTCAGATGATTGAAAGAAAGGTCACATTTGGGGGCTTTAATAAGCCATGGTGGGATGGGCTGACCTGTGGATTCTGCAATGTTATCCAAGGACAGACCCAATTCATCCAATTGCACCTGGATGCAAAGGCCAAAAGGAGCAATGGCAGATCATCTGTTCTGAAAAATTACGGCCCACTGAGGAAGGAAAACACATCCCCAGGTGGGATGCTTTGGTAAGGAACGAAGTTTCAAAGAATATAGTAAAAATAGTTGCAAACGGCGAAGGTGCAGAGAAGGTTCATGAAATTCAACATATAAGCTTTCAACTGGAGAGGTGCGGAAAGCCCCAGTGCAGAGTCAAAGCCCTTGTTGATGAATGGGGTCCAGCATCTTTAAGGCTGAGGGTCTGGCAGAGCCATAGACCATTGATCCATAGTCGAGTTTTGATCGATATACCTTTAACATAGAACATCGATCTGCTCCCCAATTGGCAGTAGAGAGGACACGCAGGATGTTCAGTGCTCTTGTGGATTTGACCCGTAGCTGTTTTAAGTGTGGTATAAAGGTCAGCTTATGGTCAAAGATAAGCCTCAAGAACTTGGTCTCAGGGACCACTGGCAGTGAAACTTCACCGATATGAAGTTCAGGATTAGGGTGAATACCCTGTTGGCGGCAAAAGGCATGCAAACAGTTTTAGAGAGAGAAAAATTAAAGCCGTTCGCCATAGTCCACTTCAGTACACGATTGAGGGCAGTTTGTAGTTGCCGCTCAATATATCTCATGTTCAACGACTGACACGAGATGTGAAAGTCGTCGACATACAGCCCATTCGCAACAGTGAGAGGGAGTTGTTCAATGATGGCATTTATCTTTATACTGAAAAGTGTGACACTCAAAATACAGCCCTGAGAGACTCCAATTTCCTGTACAAAAGAACAGGAAAGTGTCGAACCTACACGAACTAGGAATCTCCTGTCCATTACACATTTTTTAATAAACATGGGTAAATGGCCACATAAACCATATGTATGGAGGTTTCGCAAAACGCCATACTTCCATGTTGTGTCATAAGCCTTCTCAATGTCAAAGAATATTGATACAAGATGTTGGCATTTGAAAAAGGCTTCTCTGATTGATGTTTCAAGTCGAATTAGGTGGTCTGAGATGAAGTGCTGTTGTCGTAACCCACACTGGGTGGGCGAGAGGAGGTTGTTTGATTTGAGGAACCAAACAAGACGAGCATTAACCATCCTTTCTAAGGTCTTATAGAGATAGCTCGTCAAAGCAATTGGATGGTAGTTTGAAGGAATCTTGGGATCTTTCCCTGGCTTAGAGAAAGGTAAAATAATAGCCTGGTGCCAGACATCAGGAAAAACATTCTCCTGCCAGATCCGGTTAGAGACAATTAGAAGAATATCAAGAGAAGCAGGAAATAGATGGTGCAGCATGTCATAGTTCACATCATCAGGTCCAACAGATGTACTGCCAGACCAATGACGGGCCATTTTCAGTTCCACCAGTGTAAATGGACAATTATAGTCAAAGAGACAGTCAGTTTGAAAGGAAAGAGGTGAATGCTCTGCCCAAGTCTTGATGGCCAAGAAAGTGGAGGAACAAGCAGAATGCTAGGTACCCAGCTTTCACCTAAAGTATCAGTGATGCTCCGAACATCAGCCACCTCCTATCCATCAGAGAGTAAGATCAAGAGGGGGACAGAAATGTAGTGCCCACTGACCTTTTGAATCCTGTCCCATGTGATCTTGGAACTGGTGGTAGAAGATATGCTAGTTGTGAACTTAATCCAAGATTCCTTCTGGCTTTGATGTCTTACCCACCTAGCACGCGCACGGGCCCGTTGGAAAACGACGAGGTTCGAAAGTGTGGAATATCTACGAAAAGTATCCCAGGCCCGTTTTTGAGCATTCTGTGCTCAGTGGCAAGCAGGATTCCACCACGGACAAGGATATTGTGGAAAACGTGTCGAGGTTTTAGTAATACACTGAGCAGCTGCTTGCATAATACAGCCAGTTACTACTGCCACACAGTCGTCTATTGATGGCTGATTCACGATGCCAGGATCAAATTTTGCGAGAGCAGTGAAAGTGGGCCAGTCTGCCTGATCCAGCTTCTACCAGGGCATGCGGGTAGGGTGGCATCAACCACGGCAAGTCTCTCTCAAAAGTATAGGAAAATGATCACTGCCTAATGGATTATTGTCAACCCTCCATGAAAAATGGGAGAATAATGAAGGGGAGCAAACTGACAGATCAATAGCAGTAAAGGACTGACCAGGTGCATGAAAATAAGCGGAATAACCAGTATTGAAAAGAGAAAGGTTGTGATTAGAGAGCATACGCTCTACAGAGTGACCCCTCCCATCAATAACAGCACTTCCCCAGAGGGGATGATGTCCATTAAAATCCCCTAGAATTAGAAATGGAGATGGCAACTGTTCAACGAGAGCATCAAGGTCTGATTGATCATATCTCTCCAGGGGACAGGTTGAGAGAACAAACAGTGATGGCATGACCCAAAGAAACACGGATGGCTACGGCCTCCAAGGGTGTGTTGAGTGACAAAGTCAGGGTGGGCACATACTGATCAACCAACAGTGCCACCCCTCCATGTGCTCGTCCATCACACAGCCTGTCATTTCTGTAAGAGAAACCTGCCAAATGGTGACTGTATCAGCAGGTTTTAGAAATGTTTCTTGTGAGGAAAGACATACAGGATGGTAGGAAGCAATCAGTGTTTTGATATCATCCAGATTAGAACATAAACCTCAACAGTTCCATTTTATCAAGGTGGCCATTTTTAATGACGGACAGGCTAAGTGGCTGGAGAACCCTTCTGTTTATGACCATGTCTTTTCCTTACTGTCCTTGTTCGGAAGGAGGTCTATTGATCTCCATGAATCCTGCCCTGGGTCGATTGGGCAGGTCTTTGTTACTGGAAGGGGATCCCAGTGACTGAGGACGTGAACGAATGATTGTTTTGCCTCTTGGGGTGGGAGAAAAAGATGTATCAGAAAAAATGCCTGTATTTGAAACTGAAGGATTTGGATCTTAAGGTTTGTTGGAATGTATGGGAGGAACAGAGATGGGTGGGAAGTCTATTCATCAACCTTTTTAACCATGGAGGTCAAAAGGCTTTTCATTTGTTTTACAGAGATGGTAGAGCAAATGCTATTGCCAGAAGAATCTTTTTCCGGATTCTGAAATTTTACAAAAATGGACAGCATGATAAATTTCTCAGTTATCAATTACTGCACATGGATACAGCTATGCAAAAATGTACAATGTAACTACAGCTATCAATGAGGTTACTCCATATTGAAAACACTGCAATATACATCAGTGAGTAAGGACAGCAGACACAAACTATGCATTCTTTTCTGCATTTCAAGTGCAGAAGATATATATACATATACATGTATGTATGTATGCATGCATGCATGTAGACTGCCAAAAATTTTGAATACTTTCCACATTCCTCTACTCAATGCAGGTTATGGGTATTCCCTTTTAAGAAATACCAGTCACTTTGTAGATTCCATTGTCTTGATAATATTATATGTGGTTGTTAAACCTGGAAGAGAAGAGAAAAATAAGCAGCTTACTATCAGACCCACCATAAAAAGGGAAGAATAGGACCAAGAACAAGATGAAAGCCATGGTAGGTGAAATATTTCAGTGGTGTAAATAATGACACAATTCATGATGATGAGAAACTCATTTGAAGCAAACTCTCTTTGCTAACCTGAAGATGACCTAAGAAGGTCAAAAGGTTGTTCTGTACATTAATTTAATTAAAGTTTTAATTCCCACACCAGGTGTCTTTAGAATACATAATGACACAATAATATACTGCATCATCCACAACACTACTTGCAAGATGGTATACTATAAAAATCTATGGCTAGAGTAACAGACTATTCAGTACATGGAAAGTGGAAAGGAAGGGATGTGGTAGAGACTCTGAAGGATTGATTGATTGATTGATTTAGCGTTTTATGGCACAAAGCAGCTAAGCTATCTGCGCTAAACGTCCAATAAAAAGGTAAAAATAAATAAAATGTAGTAAAATATATAAAAGGAAATGAAGGTAAAACAAAACATCATTGAAAACAGAAAAAGCATAAAACCAATGTTGACACCTAGTCTACAATGTTAAGAAAGAAAGCAGAGTAAGAGAAGTTGTAAAGAACTTTCTTTAGCAAAATGGTAATGATCATAACCCACCAGGAAGACTAACAGGTAAGTACAAGAACGACCATCAGTCACCTGAAGTTGACCTTTCCAGTCCTGGTTACAGGTTATGTGTCATAACAGCCATTAATAAAAGGTAAAATAATAAAAGTTTTAAAAGACATATAGCAAAATCGTAATAATAATTAACCAAATGTCCGGTAAAAAGGTAAAAGTGTAGTAAAATTCTTAAAATGAAATGAAGGTAAAAACAAAACAGCAATTAAAAACAGAAAATGGCAGAAAACCAATGTTGACATCCAGTCTACAAAGTTGTAAAGGACTCTCTGTAGCATAATGGTAATGACCATAACCCACCAGGAAGACTAACAGGTAAGTACAAGAACCACCATCAGTCACCTGAAGTTGGTCTTTCCAGTCCTGGTTCCGGGTTATGTGTCATTATGGCCAGTACCAAAGGGTAAAGTAATAAAAAATTAAAAGACATGCAGCAAAATTGTAATACCAACTCGTCAGGACGACTAACGGGTAGTTCAAACAGCAGCGTTAGTCACCTGAAGTTGG
Organism: Tachypleus tridentatus; assembly: GCF_004210375.1. Taxonomy (NCBI): domain Eukaryota; kingdom Metazoa; phylum Arthropoda; class Merostomata; order Xiphosura; family Limulidae; genus Tachypleus; species Tachypleus tridentatus. The sequence goes on along the minus strand of NC_134831.1, from coordinate 44,314,385 downwards.
CCTTTTCAGTCCTGGTGTCGAGTTATTTAATGTTCTGGCCATTTTCCAATTTCAAATTGAACTAAAGAGATTGAGATTCTGAAAAGGGAACCACAATTAAAAAGGTGTAATGAATAAATATATAACACTTAAATAAGATTAAAAGGATTAATGGCCAATGAAAAACTAAAAACTTCATCAAGCTGGACAGTGTCACCATCACCAATAACACTGTCCAATGTTATGGACAAACCCTGGGACAGAACATGTTTAAAATAGTGCCGTCATTGAGAGTCGTAACGATGGCAAGAAAGTAAAATGTGGCTTACAGTGATTTGAGGACTCTGAAGGAATGTTCGCACAGAAGACAATGAAATGAGTTACCACAAACCCTATACTGAAAAGCAGACCAAACCTGATTTATTCAATCTCAAGAGTGGCAGCTATCTCCTGCTTTACCAGTGAAGTCTATGGATGAGTAAAGTCTGGAACAGGCATATTTAACAAGCAAGTATATCTCAAGGAAAAACATACAAGAAATATTGCAGGACACCCACCTCTAGTATATTATAAAACAACAGGTATTTCATGGCTGTGGAAAAAAAAATCAAATCAACATGGCCTCTCAAGTGCATACTTGAGCAAGAAACTAAGTATGAGAAGTATGTCTAGCTAGACACAACGTAAAACAAGGTGAGCTCAAGATCACAACATGGTATAGGCTGCTGAAAAAGATAAAGAAAAAAGAAAACATACCCAGTTATAGTTGCACAGAGGTCTGAAAAATGGCAACAGATGGCAGGCAATAACCTGAATCAAAAGAAACAGCAACATAATACAGATAGTGAGAAATAAAAGTATGCAGAGTGGTCAACATACTTACTAGAAGAATTTCTTCAAATGATTGATGCAGATGAGATGCCAGAGAAAAACATAAGGTGCCTAATATCATGGAAAGACATCCAGAATAATTGAAGAGAGAGATCACAAACAGAGGATGGTTGCCAAGGGAGGAATAGATGGGAACAATTAGGAAAGAAGTTGGACATGCAACATAAAAATAAAGAACACGAATAGGACATACAAGTTTATTCAGATTAGACTGAAAAAAGAGGTAGGTGAAAAGGAGGAATGCCAACTACATCTTGGAAAGGAAGGATCAATCCAGATGAAGGAGAAGATAGTAGGAATGATACAGAGTGCATTGAAATGCTGATGGCAAACAAATCTGACCAACGACATCCACAACCCAAAAGGAAAAGGAAATATAGGAATAAAAGAAATGTAGAACAAGAAGACACATGTTCAAATGGAAGTAAAGTGAGGCAATGAAACACTACACAGACATCCTAACCCAAAAGAGTTTCATACCATGGAGGACAATGAATCTAGACGAAATCTAACAGGAGGGACAATGTATGGGAAGCAAAAACTTTATCGTACTGAGAAAAACGAAATGAAAGGTATAAGCTAACTTCACCTGATAACCTGTGATCTGAAAGATCAAACACTACCAAGTGAGGAAATACGTAAGAAAGGAATAGTGGGACAAGCAGGGGAGAACTTCTGGTCCAAAGGCCAATGTCTGAAACCGTTTCATTTACACTGATAAATATAAATGGTAGAAGGTTGAACAAAATGTGTCAACTGTTAAGCTATTCACCATAATGAACTGAATTTTCTCATCAAGGGCTGGATAAAATCCAGGCACGAAGATAAAGTGCAATAGTGATGAGATGAGCTACCCCTGACTGAAGCAATTGTAGAAGGGATGGACTGTTGGGAAGAGGCACTGGTAGAGCAAATTGAATCTGAAAATGCCACAGAAACTACAACTGATCTAACCAATACAGGTTATCAGAAAGATCTGACATGGCACACAAGTGATTTTAAGAAATTGAATGGGATGATAAACATAAAGGAATTTATCCAATCCTAACCAAGAGTCAGAGGGTACCCACTTAAGTGCATAACCACTGGAAAACCTGAGGACCTAAAGATTTCTCCATCAGATAAATTCTGTCTGGGCAGAAAAGATAATCCTCAACCAGGTTAAAAGCACCTGGAATATGACACAGAAGGAGATGAATACCTTGCATTATGGCCCAAACCAGGAGATCCAATGTTCAAAAATAAAGGAAGTAGAAGGGGTACCTCCATGGTGATTGATACATGCCACAGCTATCCATAGAATTGTCTGTAAGGATAATAATCAAATTACTGTAGGCAAGAGGAATCTAAAGCCCACTGGACAGCAAACAGGATACTAAAGGCAAGAAATTTCTGTTGGAGACCACAGACCCAAAGAAACTTGATGCTCAACCCAAGTTTCCTTAGCAGGGAAGCAAAAACTACTTTAAAAAGATTTAACTCCAGATGAAGTGGAAGCCCCACCTAAATATGAGCATGGTTTACCAACAATGCACATCATCAACAAGGGAAGGAGAAATGGCAACAGAAACATCCAAGGGATCCCACACAAGGTTATTACACTGATCATAAAAATCCACTTCAGGGATTTCATATGAGCACAAACAATAGGATTATGTGCCACAATAGAGGACCACATCTCCAAAACAGGTAAAACTCACAAGCAGATAGAAAAGATGAAGACTGCTAGCTTCATCAAATGGAGTCAAAGAGGACAAACTGAGAGGAGTGTTGAATAAAACACCCAAATCAATATGATAATGAGCAAGAGCAAGGTAGGATTTCTGCAACTTAATCAACCATTCTACCTAAGTCACTTCTGAAAGAAGAAGACAAGTGTGTTAAGTGGATTCCAGTTTATAATGAGCCAAGAGAAGCTAGTTGTCCACGTAATAGTGAAAATGCTATATTTGAGTGTGCATAATAGTCACAAAAGCCTTGACCACCCACAAATGCATACAGGTCTGTACCAAGCTTAAATGGAAGAGTGCAACATTGATAAACCACATCATGATGAACAAACCAAACTAGTGTCTTGACTGTCTTGGTCTGGGAACATAAAGATAGGCATTCAAGATGCCAATCTTAATCATCCATAAACTTGAAGAAAAGCCCACCTGAGTAAGATATGACTCCATAATAAAACAATGCAGAACCAAAAATGATTGAGGCATGACAGTTCTATCATAGGCTGCCAGTCTCTGGTTTTCTTGGGGACCACAAATAACCTGGAATAAAACACTGTATGGAGAGGATTGGAGAACAAGCATGTTAAAAGAGAAGATACTATACTGCTTCAAACAGGCACTTATGTGTGAGAGGATCACAAAAAAACAGAAAGGGGATAGAAATAGATGACAAGTCCCTCTGATAAAACCAAAGGACCCATAGATCAAGGACAAAAACTCACCACAAATGGACAATCTAGGATAAGCAAGCCCTTATCAGAACCCACAGAGTAGTCACTGATACCACTGGCAATACAACATTCACTGTGAAAGAAAATAACAGGAAGATTCCTTGTAGAGAAGGAATGGGCAGGATTTGGGAGAAGGAGGACAGAAACAGATATAAGGGATCAACAAAGTGCTGTGTGAGATAAATGATCAACCAATGAGGCAAGAGAAAATTGCTGTTCCACAGATTCCACTCAGACTGAAAAGTTACAAGAAGACCTCCAAAGACAACCACAATGGAGAAAAGGAGATAGGCAAAGTCTCAAAGATAGAAGATGGAAAATGAATGTGGGACAAAGCCACATCTCTCCCCAAAGACCCTAACAACAAAGGACCCACATATGTAAAGAAAGAATCAATGTCAACAACATTGACTCAAGGGAGGTAATGAGGGCAAACATATCCCCAGAATCCTTCAGGCTCACCTCAAAGACAAGATGGATGGCAAACAAGTACCATAGGATAGACATATGACACAGCCTCAGTATTCTGACATCACAAGCATCTAATCTGAACTAGCACTGCATTCAACATACCATAACTTACAAAAATTTATATTTAATTATGTTATTTTTATATCTAATTTTAAATTAAGAAATTAACTAATACATAACATTAAAATTTGAATTATAATCAAATCCACAATTTGGTACCAAACTTATTGACTTAAGTTTATAAAATAGTAGTTCAATACAATTTTGAATGTAAGTCAACAAACACAATGTCATGCCCTTTGACAAGTGACCAATCACAATATGGTTAATACTATATTATGTTTAACCAATAAAGACATCAAGGTTTTCATCTATCAAATGACATTATACCAGGCTGTTTTCTGTACAGAAAAAAAATTTAACTTAGCTTTCAGTACAAGCTTTGTTCCCCAGAAAATACATCAACTATCTTGGATGAAATTGTAATGGCTCTTGTCACATAGTAAAAAAGCCTAAAAATTGTGATAATTATGTGGCATTGTGTCTTTTGCAAGTTATCATCCTATGTTCTTTGATGCATTATTTAATTAGAAAAAAATTATTTAGTGCACTATTTCCATCAATATAAAAAAAAGTCAACAGCAAATTAAAAGATCTTATTAAGTACTTTATTTCTTTATTTTTGTGGATATTTTACATTTATTATTATAAAAGTAACTAAAATGCAAACAAAGTATTTAGGCTAGTTAAGGCTACAGTAGGTAAAATAAATAATAATACCCATTATCCACAAGGTAAGCACATGACCAGTTTGCAATTAATAATGCAAGTTCCATGCTCCATAACTTTTATTTACAACTTATATTATAATGGCATATATTACTAGTAGTTCGACAAAGTTCACACTTCAAGGCCAAGAAGAATATAATATTTAAGTACAAAGAAATGTATACTGTAATGAGTTTAAAGATTCTTAAGATTATCAAATGTAGTTTCACATTACAATTTGTAGTCACGCCAGAAAGTAAAGCTAATTTTACTTTTTTGGTGGTTACAAGTTCTGTCAAATTGACAAACCTTGTAGAGAATTAATATAGAGAAAATAATAATGGTAAAATATAAAGTTTTACTGAAAAAAGGTTTAAAATATATTTAGGGAGTTTTAGAGATTATGCAAATAACATTTGAGATGAAAAAAGTATTATTAATCTTAAAATGAATATTATTTTGCATTAGAACTGGTAAAAAAATTCAATATATTGAGGAACAAATCTTAATTAAAAATACTTCATAAAAAAACTGATTTTGTTTACAAATTGCTTGTTTACTAATTTTCTGCCAAATGTCGTGAAGATACATATACCGTTATTAAAAGTTACAGTACTAAAACTATAAACAAGTAAAATGGTCATGTGATCAATCTTTGAAACACAGCTCATACTGAAAGAGTTTGAAATCGTCTGAATGTTAAACATGCAATGCATATACTGTATGTACATACTTTAATCTTACTGATTAAGTTGTGGGCACCTATATGTGCATTACAAACTGAAAATATTGTATGCTCTGTTTGGTATGTCAAACAGGAATATTAAGGCACTTTCACTTTGTTGTTGGAGATCTCAAAGATAGCATACAAGAATGAATGATTCATAAACTATGACAAGCAAAGATATAAAGTGATTAACAACTGAGTTTGTTTTACTTCACAAAATGAAATGCAAACCCAAATATTTTGTCCCCTGAAAGGTAAAGACAAATCAATACTTACTGAAGGCATCTACTGCCAAAACCACAAGATATGGAACTGAAGACTAGAAATGTGCAGTTTGGTACTGAGATTGGTGGCAAATGCATCCAAAGGAGGAATACCAAATAGTGAGCATAACCATCAGAACACTAGAGGAGCAACAGACCACTCCATAGATACATGAAATAACCAACCTGCTATAAGATTAAGAGAACTTAGGATGTGAAATGCAAGAAGAAATATGTGCTGAGAATGGGACCAGCAAAAGAGATACATGGTTCAAAAAAGTAAAGAGAGCAGAAATGAGCATCTCTTGTCAATTAATATAAAGACAACAATAGAATTGTCAAAATGTACCATGAGCAAATGACCCCTTACTAAAGGTAGAAAATAATATAAGGCCTGAAAAAAACTGCAAGTTCCCAAAAGTAAATGTAGAGGGAAGATTCAACTACTTGAGATCTACTACAAATCCAGATATCTCCCACACTATGTAAAAGAAAGGCTAATCAGGACAAGAAGGAGGTAAAGGAATGCCAACTCAGGCATGTTTCTCTCATGTCACCAGGTAAAATCAAGTTGTAGAAGAAAGGAAAAAAATGTTAGAGTTCATTGGTTTCTGAACAAGATTCCACTGATTGTGCAACACCCACTGAAGAAAATGCATGTGTGCACAACCAGAATATGAGGGCATCCATGGAAGTCCAAATCCACAAAAAAAAAGATAAAACCTACCAACAGGTAAAAGAAAAAATGGACCTGGCATTCAAAATCAACAGTTCTATTGGCCTTAAACAAAAAAAGAGAAGAATGAGTCCTGCTGAGAAGATAGGTGAGAAAAACACCCACAAAAGGATAATACAATGCATAGGACTTCTCCACCTTGACAAGTCATCCCACATGAACAACCTCCTATAGGCAGACTTGGGTATGTTAGTGAGAGATTTGTAGGGATTAAGCTAAAAGAAGTCGATCATCCATGAAAAGATGGCACTACAAATCTTCACTGTGAAGATGATGAGAAAAGGCTCTGATCACATAAAGGAAGATGTATGTCACTGATGCCAGACCAAAAGGTATAGCACAAAACTGAAACATCATCTCCTGAAAAAAATGAATATACCTACCATCTGGTGGCAGGAAAGTAGGATTATGAAGATAAGTATCTGATACATTGATCTTGGCCATCCAAAAACCTAGAGTGAACAGCAACTAACAAAAGGTGTAGAAAGGATCCATGGTGAACTGTAGAATCATGATGAAGAGACCGAGGTTTGAGAGATTGATGACAGAATGTCAGTTCACAGTTTTCTTGGGAACCATGAAAAACATAGAACCCTAGAAAAGTGTGAAATACTTGATTAATAGCACCCTTGTACAGATGATCATGAACTGCCTCCAAGAGACAATGGCTTGAAATGGGATCCCAAGGGGGCAGGAGAGAAAACAGACAGAAAATAAAAGGAAAGTCCTTCTAATTGAACCTGAAGAACAGAGAGCAAGCCATTTCCTGCAGTGCCAGAACCCATAGGATAGTCACCAACGAAATTCATATAAAAAAAACATGATGGACAAATGTAAGCTTGCTGTAGAAACCCATGAAGATAGTATCAGCAGTGGAGAGGATGCAGGGAAGCAAGCCATGGAAAGAGAGGTAGAAGAGGTTTAGGAAAGACTAAAAACAAGAAAAAAGTTTGACATGCAACCTCTACCTAAGACTCCAAATTATTGGGAAGATACCC